>NC_040029.1:1690232-1990232 GCF_000972845.2 Larimichthys crocea | reverse complement strand
CTGTGAAATTACTCGTAACAGATATGTATGTCCCGACAAGTTTTCACACATCTAAAGGAGAGTTGACAGACCAAGGTAGAACTTAAGACGATCCTTATTGTGTCTGTCAAAAAACAAAAAAAAAACTAAAGACCAAGTCCAAAACCTTGGCGTGTTGATAGACTCAGATCTGACCTTCAACAGTCACATAAAATTAGTCACCAAAACAGCCTTCTACCAACTTAAGAACATATCCAGAGTTAAGGGCTTTATGTCCCAAACAGATCAGGAGAAGCTGATCCATGCTTTCATCTCCAGTAGACTTGACCACTGTAATGGTCTTTTGACTGGACTCCCCCAAAAAAGTATCAAACAGCTGCAGCTCATTCAGAACGCAGCAGCTCGAGTTCTGACCAGAACAAAGAGATCAGAACACATCACCCCAGTTCTTAAGTCTTTACACTGGCTCCCAGTTAGCCACAGAATAGATTTTAAAGTTCTGCTACTAGTTTACAAATCACTGAATGGTTTAGGCCCACAATACATAAACGACATGTTAGCAGAATATAGACCCAGTAGGGCTCTGAGATCTACTGACTCAGGTCAGATAGTGGAGCACAGAGTTCAAACCAGACACGGTGAAGCAGCATTTAGCAGTTATGCTGCTCACAACTGGAACAAACTACCAGCAGGACTGAAATAAGCCCCAACTCTGAGCACTTTTAAATCCAGGTTAAGAACTTTTCTATTTTCACGTGCTTATGGCTGAGCTCTTTTAAATAACTTTTAAAGAATTTTTAATCATAATCCAGTGATTCGTTTATTGTTTTAAATTGTTTTCAAATTTGCTGTTTTAATGATTTTAAATGACATTCTGATGTTTTTAATTAAATTTTCTTCTCTTTTTAATTTTTTATTTCAATTCTATTGCTTGTCTTAATGTCAAATGTGTTTCCTTGCCTCTGTAAAGCACTATGAATTGCCTTGTGTACGAAATACAAATAAACTTGCCTTGCCTTGCCTTGCCTTGTCAAGATGCACCAGAGGAACGTGGTGCTGCTTACTGTACCACAAACATTTAGAGTTGTGTACATCGCGGATAAAATGCACAAATGACTCAGACGTGTTTTGTTTGTCTTGTACTACATTCACTTTTTTTGTACCAGACAAGAATAAGAGTCTACAGCCATGCCAGCAGCTCTGTGAGGCTTCACCTCGGCACAGTGGTGCTTTGGGCTGCATACTAATGTCAGCGTGCTAACACACTGACACAGTGATAATATTAGCATGCTGATGATCTAATGTTTACCGTGTTCAGTTTATTGTGCTGGCATGCTGGCAGTATTTGCTTATTATCCGGAAGCAACTACAGCTGATGGGAGATGCAAATGCTTTTGTTCTGATGAAAAGTTGAACAATCGCCCAAGTTATTACAGTCCGTCCTGAGGGAAGCATGAATGTGTAGAACCAGATTTAATGGGAATTAGCTTTCATGGTGGTGGAGGAAAGGTCAGGGGATTACTAAAATCATTGGAATTCATCCTCTGGGACCATGAATGTCTGAACAGCATTTCAATCCGAAAACTGTAGATATATTTCCATCTGGGTCAAAGTGTTGGGCTGACTTACAGACCAACATTGCTACATTGCCTAGAGCCATGCCACTAGCAAGGCTGAACGGACCAGAAACAAGCTTTAAGCACAACTTCACCTGTGCGGCATTAGAAGCTACTATCTGTTTCATTAGGCCAACGTAAATGTGTTCTCGTCACCTTGATCGAAAATCTTGAAGTGGAAAACTGTTTCTTCACGAGTGCAGCATGGAACGTGTCTGAGGAAAGGTCAAAGGTTGTCTGCTGTCAAACTGTCCAAAGTGTAATGAAAGGGGGGGCTTTACAAAACCTGACAATACGCAGGTGTGGCGTTTGTTTGGAATGGAAAACATCTGCAGTGGTTTAAATAAAGGTTATCATCTGAGCAGATTACCCAGTGTGGATCACCAAACTTTTCCAATGACAGATTAAGCAGACTTGTTTAAAATGGTCACAACAATGGCATCTGCTGCACTGGATCCTGTTAGGAACATGTCCGTTCCTGCATCACCTCACACTGCTGTGAACTCCACCTGATCACTGTGGCTACAGTAACTGCACCACAAGCACAATCTTTCTCAATATTTAGGAAATATAACACATGGAAACTTTTTTTGGGGAAACAAAATGTGCCAAGTGATCTCAACATTTCTCCCTTGACATGACATGACTAACATTTTAAAAATAGAGGTCTGACATTAAGTGACATTCACAGTCTTGACGATCTGTGTGAACCTGTAATAATCCAGCAGCACAAACCACAAAAGTCTGGCAACACAAACTATTCCCAGCCATCACTCATCAGACCTTACTTTGGGGCATGCATCGGATGGTTAATTCAAATATGTGCTGTGTTTTCACAGACAAATACAGACTAGTAGAGATGCACGTCTGCCTGCAGAGAGTCAGTCTGTGGGTAGGAGGAGTGATGTCAAGCTGTGTGTTCAGTCAGTTACATTAATAGTAGGTGTGCTGCAGTGTTTGTTTTGGGTTGTGCAAAATATTGTGCTGATAAAACCAGCAAAGAAAATATATTAGAAACCAGAACGCCTTTACAATGTTTCATAAACTCATACGCAACCACGAGGAGAGAAGCATTAAATTTGAATATAAACAGACAATTTGATACTATGCTTCAAACTGAGGCTATAGGCAAAGACAAATGGAGACACACACCCACACACCCACCTGCACAACGCCATCCTCCACACACTCTCTTTTGGTACAGCAGCACCCTCTAGTGGAAATATGGTGGGCTCACTTCTCCAGACTGTTTGAATGGCACACTGCATAAAAATATTGCCAGACAGCATATTCTACATATTCATTTTGACTATATATATTATTATTATATATATATTATATATTATATATATATTATATATTTTTTTTTTTTAATATGTAAATATACAATCATTTGATCAACTTTTTATTTAGTGAAACTAAAAACAGTCACCATGTCTCTGCTACATTAAGTGTAGCAGGAAGTCTCTCCAACGTGGCAGCATGTACAACAACAAAATACAGCCCTCATTAATTATTGTCATTAATTACACCTGTGCTTTTCCTGCTTTGACGTGTCAGAATGTTTGCTGCAAAAGGTCTGCCGTGTGTTCTCATGTTGGAACCTCAGAACAACGAAACACATCAAAAGCACACTCAGGTTAAACGTGTTCCAGTTTGCATACTGTTTTTGATAATTATGTAATTATATAATTTCAGTCAACTCACTACTTCAACGCTTCAAACCTGTTAAGAATATCAGACATTTCTGCGTACTGTCTAGTAGATTCTCAGTCTATCTGCCATGTGGAGGCCTTGTTTCATACATGATGTGTCGTAAATTCAGAGTTTACAGCTTTCGGCTGCAAACTTCCATTTACCTGCAGCTCACTGGGTCTTACACTGTAGCACAAAGCAAAGAGGCTTCAGGTTCTGTCTCTCACAATGCTCTTACTGTCTCGCTGCCTTACTTGAATACACTCTCCTGAATCAACAGCTACTCATGTGGCGAGAGCTGATTTTAAGTAGAGATACAATACAGAGGTTTAACATGTATATTACTTAATAAGGTGAGTGTTTATTTCCACTTTTTTTCTTCACACATCTACATTTTGAATGGATTGTTATAGTCTTACTCTACTACATTTATCTGACAGCTGGTTACTTTGCAGATAAAATGAAATATTGCCTGTCTTCTCGTCTTTGAAAACAATATGATGAACTATCCAGTGGTACAGAGAGTAGTTAACATTAACATGCTGTTCACACATGAATGATAAATTCTACAATATAATATTCTGACGAGGGCCCCGACTGCTAATACTACTGTAGTTCTCAGGTAAAACTAAACTGAAGTACTGTAAGTAAAGCTAGGAAAGCCAAATAATAATAATTTATATTTCTTACCTATCATCATCATTCAGTTACTTTTTTATTGTAGATTTCCCAACAGTAATCAATAGACATTTTAATTGCATTTTTAATTAGCCCAAATTTCTATCTTAATTCTTCTATCTCTATCAACTGTACTCACATATTGTATTCTTCTTTTTTTAAGAAAGCATGACTGGTTCATGACTGTGTAGTGTAATACACACATTTAACAGCCAGTGGTGGAAGAAGTAATCAGGCTTGAAGCAAAGCAGTAACACCACACTGTAAAAAAAAAAATTGGTTACAAATCAAAGTATATCAGCAAAATATACTTCTGAAAGCATAAAGTACGGAGAACTGCCTCTGATAGGATGTCATGTCATTTCTACAGTACTCTTTGAAATGTAGTGGAGTGACAGCATGAAGTAGAAAAACTATAGCTGAGTACAACTACCTCTAGATTGTACTTAAATATGTCTCCAGCTCAGCTGTCAGTGAGGTCAACTGACACCTTGTGTTGGGGATCCTTCGTGTCGAAAGGAGCCAGCTGAGATGGTTCAGGCATTTGATTAGGATGTCCCCTTCCTTTTGAGGTGTTTCAGGGCATGTCCAACCTCGAGGCAGACCCAAAACCCACTGGAGCCTACCTACATAGCCCATCCAGGCTGCCACCATGACCACCTGACCCCAGATAAGTTGAAGAAAATGAATGAATGCTATGGACGCAATTTCAGTCATGGTGGCACAGAGGAGATGTAAGTGTTTTGTGACAAACGTAGCAGTGTAATAAGTGGAATAATGTACAGGCTGATGCAGGGTAAAATAGTGAAGATAATGACGTCCTGTGATTCAAATCAAGCAGAAGTCAGAGTCTTATTTTCAGTCAGAGCATGCAACTAGTACAACAAGTACAAGTGTGCATTTTCTCTGTGGGTTGAGGACACTGTCCTCAGTGAAACAGATACTCCAGACATGAACAACTCCCCTTGACCCAGGACATTGTGTACAAATGGGACAGCAGAACATTAGAATACCGGAAGCACGTGCTCTTTACATGAATTGATGTCTGATTTAAATAATAACTTGTATGATTTGTAACCTTTTGTGTGGACTGTCATTCAGCAGTCACATTTACGGACAAATAGGCCAGCTAAAGGGCAGAGTGTCAGCCGGATGAGCTGCACTCATTCAAGTGATGTGTCGGTCGCGAACGAGCCGGTTCAAAGAGCCGGCTCTTTTAAGTGACCGATGGGAGCCGGCTCCCGTCTGTTTTTAAAAAATTGGCTACGGGTGTCACGTGCATGCTGTGCAACCAAATAATGTGAGGATTGACAAGGAGCATACCACCAAGCAGGGACGGGCAGCACTGAGAGGTGACAAGAGACAAGAGGAGGGAGACACGCTGAAGGAGAGAGAGGAGTGTGGTGCAAAAATATATTATTTTTTACACTATACCAAAAACATTTTGGTTTTATTTGTCCAGATGTCAGTGATGGGCATTAACAAAGCACATTTAGTTGAGTGCTGTTATTTAATTTCTCTTTTTTTTCAGTACTTTGTGTGTGTGTGTGTGTGTGTTTGTATAAATATAAAAAAAATAAAATGTCAATAGCTGTCCTTTTTTAAAATTTCAATGCTTAGGTTTTTCTAGGCGTTTCTATCTGCTTTATGTAGCAGAGTGGTTCTTCAAGCAAGTTAGTGCATTCATTGGGTGGTTTCAGGGAGTTACAAGGGATTTTACAACTGTAAATGCAATTAGCTAGAGCAAATTATTGACATTCAAGTGATATATGCGTTCAAATACAAATCACAAGTAAATTTACCTGAATTATAAAAGGTAAAGGGAGAAGAGTCACTTGGGAGCCGAAAGAGCCGGCTCTTCTTGGTGAGCTGAGTCAAATGATCCGGCTCACTAAAAAGAGCCGGAATTCCCATCACTAAAGGGCAGCCGGATGAGCTTCACTCATTCATCTGCGCATGCTCGGTTTTTAACGCATGCGCAGTCCGCCTCGGCGTCCATTCATTATAAAGCCGCAGCTCGCTCCGTCTCTTTCCACCTTCAGCCATTTTGACGATGTTGGGAGCTGTGGGACGCTGCTGCACCGGGGCTCTGCAGGCTCTCAAGCCTGGGGTCCAGCCCCTCAAAGCTCTCGTCGGATCCCCAGCCGTCCTTTCACGTAAGTCCCCCGCATTGCTCGGAGCTTTTTTTTATCGATGCGTACAGAAATAACAGAAGGGCACGGGCGGTGCTAGCGCTAGCTGTTAGCAGCACGCTGACTGGCGGCGCAGGCCTTAACCCCTTTTTTAAAAAAATGTCAAATTTGAAGCTGCTTTAAAATGTCAGCTCGCTACACCTGCACATACGTGCTCTTGTTGACAGGTGTCACGCGTCGGAAAGCGGCCAGGCTCGTGTGTTTCCTGCGCTAGCAGCAATGACCTTTGCGTAATGACATGAGGCTAAGGTTAGCACTACTTAGCCCAAATCTGGCAAGTGCATTAACGAGGTTACGCAGCCTGTAATGTTTATACTATATACAGACTTTATGAATATTACAATGCGGCAGAAACATTTTTAAGACTGTGACGCATCAGAAAAGTTGGCTGCCATTGAACGTCCTGCGTCTGTCACCGGCAGCATTAGCAATGTTAGCTCCAAGTACGTTTCATTCATCTGTCAGGTGACGTTATTTATTAACGTGCTGGACTCTGTGACTTGGTTTATTAATGCGATAGAAACTAATATGCTTATTGTTTAGTTAGAGGGCGTCACTCAGTTGTTTTCAGGTTGATTCGTGGTTAAGCCGACAGCCATGACTTGACATTGAGACGGCCAGACCGCCTTGCCTGGTGCTTCTCACCGGATAGACTTTGTGGCAATAACAAGGTCATGGCTGCACATGCACACATGAATGACACTGGGGTGGGGGTCATCCAATAGTTCGATCCCCGGCTCCTCCAGTATGCATGATACTGAACCCCAGATTGCTCCCTGTAATCTCTTTGGATAAAAGTGTCAGCTAAATGTAAACGTCCCTCCCTCTCTGCATTGCTTTACAGGTAGAGACTATGCCGCACCTGCTGCCGCCGCCGCAACCGCCAACGGGCGCATTGTGGCTGTCATCGGTGCCGTCGTCGACGTCCAGTTCGATGAGGGCCTTCCTCCCATCCTCAACGCCCTGGAAGTCGCTGGCCGCGAATCTAGGCTAGTCCTGGAGGTGGCACAGCATCTTGGTGAGCAAGCCTGCACGATAACCTTCAGATGTGACAACCAAAAATATAAAATGTACACAGTGCGCTAAATGGAGATCTTTGTTTGTGTGATTAGGGGAGAACACAGTGCGTACCATTGCTATGGATGGTACTGAAGGTCTGGTCCGTGGACAGAAAGTTCTGGACACCGGTGCCCCCATCAGAATCCCAGTGGGTCCCGAGACCCTGGGCAGGATTATGAATGTCATCGGTGAGCCCATCGACGAGAGGGGTCCCATCTCCACCAAGCAGTGAGTTCACTTTAAAAATAACATTTGATTACACTTACTGTACTTTACAATATTAGTGATGTATGTATACACAAGATAACTCTTTCAAAATAACTGATAGTTTCTTTTCACCGCAGGACTGCCCCCATTCACGCTGAGGCCCCTGAATTCACTGACATGAGCGTGGAGCAGGAGATTCTGGTGACTGGCATTAAGGTGGTGGACCTGCTAGCCCCTTACGCCAAGGGAGGAAAGATCGGTAAGTGTTAACACAAATGTCGACTGAGGTTTGGGGTTCTACTGGCAGGATAGACGACGGCTTGCATGTTGTGCTCTTTGAAACTCACCCTACGTTTGTCATGGTCACAGGTCTGTTCGGTGGCGCCGGTGTCGGCAAGACTGTATTGATCATGGAGCTGATCAACAACGTGGCCAAGGCCCATGGTGGTTACTCTGTGTTTGCCGGTGTGGGAGAGCGTACCCGTGAAGGAAATGACTTGTACCATGAAATGATTGAGTCTGGTGTCATTAACCTGAAAGACACCACCTCCAAGGTGAGAAACTTGGCAAGGGAGGGGGGAAGGGGCATTAACAGTAACATGGAAGCAAATATCAACCACTTACCTCGACTCGTATTGCTTCTAGGTGGCGCTGGTGTACGGACAGATGAACGAGCCCCCAGGTGCCCGTGCCAGAGTGGCTCTGACTGGACTGACCGTAGCCGAGTACTTCCGTGACCAGGAGGGTCAGGATGTGCTGCTCTTCATCGACAACATCTTCCGCTTCACACAGGCTGGCTCTGAGGTCTGGAAACAACCAGAATATTTGTAAATGGCAGAAAAAGATGACATGATCTGAACTCGCTTGCTGACGTAAGGCGTCTTTTTAATTCTTAGGTGTCTGCCCTGCTGGGTCGTATCCCCTCTGCTGTGGGTTACCAGCCCACTTTGGCCACTGACATGGGTACCATGCAGGAGAGAATCACCACCACCAAGAAGGGTTCAATCACATCTGTGCAGGTAAACATGGAGCTGTGTTGTACCCATGCATCTGCTAAAAGAACTGTAGATGCTAACTGCTGGTACATGTTTTATTATTTGGGCTTATTGGTCTCAATTCTCTCCACCAGGCCATCTACGTGCCCGCTGACGATTTGACTGACCCTGCCCCTGCCACCACCTTCGCTCACTTGGACGCCACCACTGTGTTGTCCCGTGCCATCGCTGAGCTGGGTATCTACCCTGCTGTCGATCCTCTGGACTCCACCTCTCGTATCATGGACCCCAACATTGTCGGAGCTGAGCACTACGACGTTGCCCGTGGCGTGCAGAAAATCCTCCAGGTTTGTACTCCTTAAAACGTGTATTTTTGATGGGACTATCAATTACCCAGCTAACCAGTTTACTTTCCTCTTGTAGGACTACAAATCCCTGCAGGATATCATTGCCATCCTGGGTATGGATGAGTTGTCTGAGGAGGACAAACTGACTGTGGCCCGTGCCCGCAAGATCCAGCGTTTCCTCTCTCAGCCCTTCCAGGTGGCCGAGGTCTTCACTGGCCATTTGGGCAAGCTGGTACCCCTCAAGGAAACCATCAAGGGCTTCCAGAGCATTCTTGGTGGTAAGTATTAGAAGTCACTGTTGAAACATGTTCAAGTGTTTCTTATACTACGACTAATGCTGCTTTTTTGTACCTGTTCCTCTGTAGGTGAGTACGATGCTCTGCCCGAGCAGGCCTTCTACATGGTCGGCCCCATCGAGGAAGTCGTTCAGAAGGCCGAGAAGCTGGCTGAGGAGCACTCATAAACATCTAACCAATCTAAACTGTTGCGAGGAGAAAAGCAAAAGGGGTCCTGTGGTTAGGAGCACTTGGTTTGTAAAACATGTCAAAATGTACCTGTCCTGTCATCCTGAAAGAAAGTTCTATTTAATGTTTCCAATGAAAGATGGAATAAAACGCTGTCTTTACACAAAACAGCTTGTCAACTGTATATTTCCAAAAGGCTTTAATAGTTGTAGAGAATCTTGTTCCTAATGGAGAGTTTCATGAAATGGCTGTCCTCATCCACTCTGACCACAAGATGGCAGTCTTGAGCCATGTTGCGCTATCTGAAACTGTGTTGCAGCTTGTCACAAACTGAAATAAACCAGTGGGCGAACAACTGCATGAGTGTTTGTTTCAACTTGTATTCACAGAGTAGACTTTCTTTACTACTTCAAACCTAACCAGCCAACACTGACTTTCTAAGGACTGAAATTGACAGCAGAGAAACACTAACTTGTTTAATGGAAGAACTTAAATCACATTTTTCTCCAACAGAGGTTACAGCATCATGTCTCAAACAAATCTTAGTTTTCCAGGATGGACTGCACAATTAATGAGAACATTATCTAAATACCAATACCCAAATGGTGGCATAAAGTACTGCAGCTCTGCATGCCCCGACCCTCAAAACCTGTTCTCCGTATGTGAGAAAATACGCATGTTTGGTACAAACCACCAACAAATGTTCCCTTTTAGTGAAAGCGAACAAACTATTGTAATATCTGTCAGTCACAGATCTTTGCCTTAATCTCCAGCTGTACTCCCAAGCCAACTTAAACGGGTCATGCTTTTTATTCTTTTATAAATTAGGCGTAGTACACAGGGCGTAAACTACTAAACTGTCTCATTGACTGACCCCAGAGAGGCCAAACTGTTTGAAACAAAACAAAGCAGCTCTTGACTTTGGGTGTGACTCAGTCTCTCTTGTGCCTGTCCATGAGTGCTATCCAACTTGACTTATTCATCTGTGAGTTACACACTTACTTGGATGTTCGGATATCTCGTGGATGTGGGATGGTGTTAGATATCCTGTCAGGAGGATGCCGTCATATTTGAGTTGTCTTCTATACAGTGATTCACTTGTACTGTCTTCATTCTCCTTGATCGAGCTTCAATCAATAGTACTGTGTCGTCAAAGTCTCCTGGGAACTACATTAAACTACAAGTTAACCTGTCATCAGATTTCATCAGAAACTAAACAACAACCTGTAAGTTCAAAACTTAATTTCTGCCTTACATCTGTTTGGCCGGATCCTAAGAGAAACTGTGAAAGTTTGGTTATGCATCACCTGAGAAGCATCTTAGAGGTGATAATCAGTCATATGCACTGGCTGCAGAGGATCATCTGTAGAACATTTTAAATTCATTGTTGTTATTGTTGGTTTTGACATCATGACTTTGCAGTTACTTTGAGGTAGCGTATTGCTTAAGTTGTTGCAAAACCATTACCTTCCCTAAACAAGCTGTTTAGCAATTAAAGAAGCAGTTCAATTTCTAGAAGCTGCTAAATTTGTCATTACCTCATGATCTGTCACAAGAGTGTGACAGATCATGAGGTAATGCAAACAGTAATCAGTAATCCCTCCTCAACATAGGCCTAGGCAGTAAAGAGAGACCATAATAACCTGATAGCATGTAGCACCAGAGAAGGCCTACAAAAAGGTCACCTTCATGGGGTACATTTTGTCAAAAGCCACCTCCTCCTCTCTCCAAAGAGAGTTATGCGGCTGTCAATAGCGTCTCCTCCACACACTAAAGCATCGATGGGCTTCTTCTTGGTTGTGACCGGGCACTGAACTCACGGACACGCTGAATTAAAGTATGTTGACTGTGCTGCAACTCTGGTCTACCTGAACAATGAAGTGAAAACAAGACATCTACATTCAGAATGTAAATGGCTGCTCCCACATCAGCAGCAGAGTATAATATGCCTTCCAAGTAAACAAGCAGCTTCATCGTGGCTTTGTTAGGAAACATGGCTCTCATTATTCCCCCGTTGCTTTCTATTCTTTTATGCCGCCTCCTTCATGCAGGCGATGCCAGGATGTTGACGAGTAGCTACAGCTATTCAAATATCAAATAAAGCGTATTGTTATGAGCTCCAGTTGTGATACCAAATCTCCACTGCACACTTGAACACTTCTGTAACCCAACAGCTACTCCAGATCAGGTTCCACTGTGCCCATTTTGTTCAACTCTAAAATCTTTGTCTTCACATCCACACCGATTCCAGAACGGTGTGGTGTGATCCATGATTTTAATTTTATCTGGTAAACAAATACAACACTCAGCTCTTGTATCTGCCCCATTTAATCTATTTTTGGTATTTCGGTGTCACATGTGTTGCACACATGTGACACCGATTCTGTTTCACACGTGGAAAAAAGGAGGAAAGAATATTGTGATCAAAATCCAGTGGTTTACTGGAATAACTGCAGTAAAAGCTGACGATATACCGCCACCATCAAGAAGAATAGAATACATTTACACGTGTTAGTAGAGAAACTGCTGATATCAATGGCAGCAGGTAAGGAGGGAAGAAAGTGTTCAGGTGCCTCTGATGACTTATGCTATAATATTTCCTGCTTGATCGAGGAGAATCAGAGACAATCTCACATGGTATGTGTGGTGTGGTATGGTATATCACAGGTATGCATATGAGTTGTGCCCAACTCATGCTCATGGTCAGACTTTAAACCCCTACAACAGATGACGCCACAAATACTTTACGCCCAAAAACAAATCAAAAAGAATGTATGTAAATGGAATGTCATCAGCGAGCAAGCTATTATGTCTAGGAGGCCCACATTCTTCGACCCTGGTCACCAGGCAACATCGAGATAGGCTGGCAGCTGCCTTCCTCCAGCAATCCAAACAGCAGCCTTGCATACCAAAGAGAGATCGTCTTCTCTGATATGATCTGACATGTGTGACTCCGTATAACCTAATGATAGAAAATTTCGTAACAGATAGAAGTCTATTCCACTAGGGAAGGCAATACAAATAAAAAACAGTTGTAAAGTGCCTGATAAATGAAGTGATCCCCAGATTTGGGACACTTCAGGGAATAAAGTGACAGAGGTCCAGCTTTTGTAGCAAGAATAACTTGCAACAGTCCTAGGATTTCAGCTCTAGCTGCATGTGACTTCTTTCTATAGACAACAAGCCTGGAATTGCTTCTTGCATTGCCGACAATATTATATTCCATTCAAAGTGCACCCAAGTCCTCATCAAGTGCTGGTGTGGAGACCTGTCCACCATGAACACCAGACAAAGTTGCTCTTCTATTGACTGAAGAGTTTGTTTCAAGACTTGTGATTGCTTATGTCAACCATCATCAAGATCGAAGGCAGAACAGAATGGTTTGAGGTGCAGGCAGATTTTCCCTCAACCAAATGCAAGGAGTTGAAAAGCAATGGCGAACGACAGGGTTGTTCTTCCTCTTCTTCTATCTGCTGAATGGAATCAGGCAGAGAATTGTGCAAAGCAATCCAGGCCAGCCAGGAAATGGGCATTATCAGCACCAGCAGTATCAATGATCTGATGCAATCCCAGCAGAGGCTCTCTTTGCAATGTATTGTTCTGGACTATGAACCACACTCTGAAGAGGGAAAAAATTATTAACAAATACATCAGGGCTTAGCAGCAAAGTAAGGTAGCCCTCTACACAAACATACAACGGTTTCAAAATCCACTAGACTCCCAACAGGAAAAAAACAGATCAGTATGTTGAGTAAGCACAAGATGAGTGTTTCAGAAGAAACCGATCCAAGAAAGATACAAGACAAGGCAGTGAAATTCATTCCTGCGTCAGGACATTGGAGATGTTCCTACATGTTTTGTCTAAAATCATCATCAGCATCAATATACAGAGCAAAACAGTGTACGCCAAGCTAAATTCAGCGATTAGACTAATGATTGACTGTTGTCAGAACATGCCAAAATCAATATATTCTCCCTCCCTGAAATAGAGAAGTGGTTAATTTCTTAAAAGTTGATTACATAAATGCCTTAGTGGATAGTCAGTGTAACTACAAAAGCAACTGTATTATGAATTATTGTTAGACTCCTTTTTGTAATTCTAAAGTTTTTAGTGTTAGTGTTTATTCAAATATACATAAATAGATTTTAGCTATCCAAAGGGCCGAGCTAAATGCACATATTTACAACAACCTCTTACAAGATACAAGGCAGTGAAATAGGAGCTGAATGTGTTTCATATTAGCTCCTCATCCAACTGTTACACAATACCAAGGGCTGACTGGAAATGGGAAACTGTTTGCCAGCAGTGCAATCCACAACAATCCCACATTTTAGTTTTTGAGGTGTGTGACGCTGCATACAAAAGATTTTATAACCAACATTACAGCAGGCAAGAGAATGTAAGAAATTGAATTTGCAGATTCCATTTCCACAGAGATCAAGAGGAACCCAAGCAGTCCTGTGGATGTACTTTGTAATCAAGTCTAAAATAAGGCTGCTCTTTGACCTTTCATCAAGGCTAAGATCATTAGTCAGTCTCAATCTCTCTGTAGATAAGGAAATGACCCCAGTCTTGCAAGTCTATAGAAAATATTCAAAGAAGAGATACAGACACACAAAGAGCTTCTTGAATGCTTTATGTCATAAAGGTAATGATTACAACTGCTTTGCAATAGGAATGGCTTCTTTGCTCAGGATGTAGTCTGCGACACAGGATGGCATGTACGACAGAGGCAGCCAGAAAAACTTGGCGTCCCAGCCTGGGGAGTAGCGGGTGCGGGGCCGGACAGCGGACACGGCGTGCTCCATGCATCCGACCACCTTCATCAGATCTCCATCGCTCAATTTGGCAACTTTGTCTGATATTAACAGCAATGCTGGGTGGGAAAATGAATGGCATAAATAAAAAGGGATTCAAAACAAACACATGAGGAAAAAAGATGACCTCAACTTACCCTTTCGTAGATATTCAGTTCCATAATCATCTTTCACTTCCTGGGGCAGTCTATCCCAAACCATGTTGATGTTTTTGCTGAGGATAGCAGTGTCGGTCACGTTTGTTTTGAAGAAGCCTGGTTCAATGCAGAGGACTTTGACACCAAAGGGCACCATATTCATCCTGGATAAAACATTTCATTTAATCATTACTTCAGTAAAATCAGTGTGCTCACAAAAAAAGCCCAATATTGTGAATTAATGTTTCACCTGAGGCTGTCATTGAAAGCTTCTACACCATACTTAGAGATGGTGTATGGGCCTCCTGTAGCACTGATCCTCCCAAACACACTGGCTACGTTGACCACCCTTCCCTTGGCCTTCTTGATCAGCGGCAGGACGCTAAGTGTCACTGAGATCACCCCGTTCAGATTCACGTCCAGCATGGACTTGTAGTCATCAATGGTGAGCCAATCGCATGGCGCGGAGGGAACGGACACGCCTGCATTGTTCACTACAGCCCACAAGCCTAGGAGGATCACACAGAGGACGTCCAGTCAAGAAAGACTCTTTCACAACACGCAGAGACTTCTTAAAGGCGTCCTGATGTGCTGGACAATGGCAGCGTTATTCACAGGTAAAAAATATGGCACAAGCTACCTCAACTAGTCATGCTGCCAAAATCACACGCTGCCATTCATCACAACCACACTGGTATTCAACCGATGCCGTCCAGAGATCAGTGAAGAAGCTTTACTTCTACCACATTGCTGACATGAACACATCTTGAAAAAAAAATTCTGGCAGCTAACTGTTTACTTATTTGTTAATTAGTAAGCCGAATTGGTTTGGTTAAGTTGGGAAATTGTATCAGGGGTGAATCTGCATCTCAGAAGAGGTGTCGGGTGGTTTGTGCTGCTTTGAAAAAGAAAAACTGGTGAGTTTGGATGTATTTCTGTTTTTAAAAAACTGAATATTGTGCCGTCTTTGTCGTGTTTTGTGTGGCCTCGGCTGCTTCGTGCTCATGTGACATGGCTGCAGGTGTGTTTTGACTCTTAACCCTCTGGGGTCTGAGCAGTCGCCTATGGTTACAAAAGCCACTCACAGGACCCAAGAGGCTTAGACTGTTGTGGTCTGGTTAGACTAAGGCGTGGTTTGAGTGTTTTTCTGGGTGATCTGTTTGTCACATTTGCTTTAGTCCACTTTGGTCTATGTCTGTCATCATCTACTATTCAACATGACATGGGCTTACACTTATGCCCATCATGTTCTATCTTTTCTAGATCCTTGTCATAGCAGAGTTCTTGTGGTTAAAAAGGTTGGTTAATTTTCTACTGACCATGACACTGACACTTGCTAGTTAGCACACAACACAAAGGTAATTGAACCAAAGTATTTAAATGATCCTCTGGGAACCATGAATCTCTGTACAAAATGTCATGCTCATTAACTCTACACTCACCACTCTCCCCCACTTTGTCCTTTATCATCGCCGCAACTTTGGCCACACTGTCCTTTGACCTTACGTCGAGGTGTGTCGTGATCAGTTTGCTGGAGCAGGCCTTCCTCAGGTCCTCTTCTCCCTTTTCTGTGAAACATGAGGCGATCACTCGGAACCCCTGTTTGTCCAGATGGCGGGCCAGGAGGTTGCCAAAGCCCGAGTCGCATCCTGTGACGTACACATACTTGTTACCCTTGTCGGGGACCCTGGGCAGCTCCCTCACCCAGCGGTACAGATAGTAGAAAACCACCAGCCCCAGGAAGTACAGGAACATGACTGCAGGGACAGAAAGGGGGAGACTGTTACTGATTGCAGATTATAAGCAACAACAAATATTGTCATGGCACTCCCAGAACAACATGTACCGCTGCTGAAATGTTGTACATTGTCTCAAGTACTGTGCTTCAGTTTTGTTTGTTTCATGGTTACTGGGTGAGAGGTGGAAGGCTATTCTAGAGCCAGTGTTTGTTCTGGTAACAGTGGACTGTGAAGAGGGTCCGTAGATATAAATGGCTCATTCAAAAAAAGGTGTACATTTAATCTTGATGAATGACATAGTTATGCATATTAAATGCATTCTCTGCCATATTCTGTTAATGCAGACACTTGAATCTGACACACTGGACCTTTAAAGTATTAAAAGTAAACCTACACAAGGCAGATCATTAAAGTGTGTATATTACTACTCATACATTAATATAAAAAAAGTGTTTCACTGTTGTAACTCATTTTTAACTATTCTGCATACTAAACTAATGATTCTTTTATTCCCTGATCATTTCCTTTTATGAATGGATCGATTGTTTGCTGTGTAAACATTCAGAAAATAGTCAGAAATGCTGCCACAGTACAATGTGACACCTTCACTTGCTGTCCAACCTGCAGTCCAAACAGTTCTTAAAAATAAAATCAAAGAAAAAAAACCCACCATGGAACCATGAAATGGTTTTGCATGAAAAAAATATATATATATCTGAATTTGTAAAGTAATCATCTAAAAGCAGACAGAAATATTTGACTCAGAGGACAGTGCACTTTGTACTTTACTACCTCACTCCAACTTGTTAGTACCTCTGGGTAAATCAGTTAATTCACAGTGAAACATAAACCACTTTTTGTAAAAGGTATACTATGCATAAAAAACCTGCCGAACAGCTTCAAACATGCAGTGATAATAAAAGAGCCCTGATATAACTTTATCCGTCTAACCCTGATCCATTACCTCCTCATGGGGTGGAAATCTGAACAGAACAGAAACCTCATTGTCCTGTCATTGTTCTGTCCTTTGCTTCGACCTGAGTCATGAGCTCATTATAAATAAAAGTTAATTAACAATATTCTGGAATGTCTTCTCGCTAATTTGGTGAATATAACAGGAGATGAGGACATACCAGCAGTGGAGAGCCTTCAGGGTCGTGTAGGTCTGGCAGAAAAATGACACACTTCTTATTTGGAGTGGAGGCAGGGGAGAAATGCATCAACCAATAAGGAGAGTCCAGGACAGGCTGATCAGCTGACCCCAGCAGCGGCGACATGCGCCACCTGGCGTCAGATATGTTAAACACTTCATATTTTCTCATTCAGCTCAGGTAAAAAGCAGGAAACATACAGGTTGCAATGTTTACATGAGCGGAATGAATCCCCCCAGTCACTATATGAATACATGAAACTGTATATTATGCTCTCTTACTAGCTCTATACACTTGTCATAGTTGTGGGACTCTTGGCAGTAGACAGTATTTCAATAAATATTTTCTCCAGCAATATATTATTGTTCTTTATTTACATGTAGTGTGTATTAAGCAGGTAAAAAACACAATATAATTAGAATAAATTACATTTAAGCTGATGATACTGCCAGGAACCACTAGTGCCCCCACACCTGAGATCACATCACCCCAAAACCTGCACTGGCTCTCCAAAAGGAGTCCAGTCCTCATCACTTACAAAGCCCTCTAGATCCTTGCCCCCTTTACTACCCCACTGACCTGACCTCCTGCACCGAAATATACCTGCAGCCTCAGATCCGCTGACGCCAACCTTCCTGACCCTCTCAACCGGCTCCAGGCACTGGACCTGAGGAGGACGGGGCCTTCTTTATTGCTTCTTCTTTCCTCCTAACACCTCAGACAATTTCCATCTCTGCTTCTCCTCTCATTTAAAACTGCATTCAACAGCATCTATTTAATCCATCGATACCCACGGATTTTGGTTACTACTCACTGTTTTGAGTCCCTTGAATGCCTTATATAAATAAAAACATTATTATCAGTATTAAAAAAAGACAACTGAAAAAAGAAAAGAGGGTCTATGGAAATAAACAGGGTGAGCTCTAGCCGTGTAGCTCTACCTGTAGCTATGTTCATGGTGAATAAACAGTACAGCAACAGTAAAAAATAATCTTATAATGAAATTTACATGAACAAGGCCAGGCACATAAATGCAAATTAATTTTTTTCCCCAGGAACTATGGCAACAAAAATGAAAGCTGCACTTGTTACAACATGATATGTCACTTTGTTACTATTAAAATGAATATTTAGCATTGTATGGCCTCACATTGGGATGCAATGTTCCCTGTTATTTTAAGTTGAATCTATACTGATGGATTTTTAGCCACTAGGGGGCAGCAGGACTCAAAAAAATTGACATTCATTAGATCAAGGGTCTTCAGCCAGGGGTCCACAACCCCTAGGGAGTTTGCAGAGGTACTGCAGGGGGTCCGCCAGTAATTGACATGTCATAATAATTGACAATTTTCACCAAAATAATGGTGACTGTGAGGGTGCATAAACACATATAGGCTAATAACCCAGTATATAAATAGGTTAATACGTTATTGTGACACATTTTTAAAAAATAATCACATGTGGGGGGTCCCTGTTCTGTTCCGTCTCTCGTCCAATGGGTCCTTCAGCTGAAAAAGGGTAACATTTGACTACTTACATGTCCAGAAGATGAAGAGCAGCATTTTGGTCACGTTGGAAGTTGTTTCTCTCACCTCTTGATGGATTTGAGTCCAACATTTATCTACATTTTTGACTTTCTCCAAAGGTTAGTTGCTGACGTTGGTCTGTCTGTAAAGGCATCCGGTAACGTTTCCTTTGGTCTTCACACATTAAGAGTTCAAGCCGGGCCTCCTCTGCAGTCACATAAGATATTCACACAAGTCTCTGAACTCTGAGTCAGCACGAGAAACACAGCACTTACAGCAGTTAAGGGGAAACAAGCTGCTTCCTGTTAGTCCTCGTTATCTCGAGGCGAGGCAGCTTCTCTGATCAGTGATAGACCTTCTTTCAGAGTGGCCATTTTGACATGAGCTGGCAGAGTAAACACAGGGGTTGCCAATGACGCCAATTAAGGTCAAACAGAGTCAGGGTGCTGCTGTGGCGCATTAATTATAATTGGAAACAATACAAAGAGACTGTAGAAATAGAATTGATTTTAAACTTCTATTGTTCGTTTTTAACGCCATTAATGGCTTAGCCCCCTCCTTTAACTTTTCACAATTGTGGCAGAGCCCTGTGCTCTTTGGGTCAGCTTCTGCTGGAGGTCCCTAGGTCAAGACTTAAACAGTGAGGCGATTGTTCCTTTGCCGTCGCTGCTCCCAGACTGTGGAACAAACTGCCCGCCGACATCCACACCACTAGTGATCTCAGCCTTTTTAAATCAAAACTTAAGACCCACAGGTTGGCATTTTATTCCGACTAGGGCAGTGCCGTTCCTTCAGGTGTACTCATTCTGTCTGCTGCTTCTTATGTATTTCTGGAATGTTTTTAACACTACAGCACTTTTAATTGTATTTGAATTTAATTGTATTTATTTTTTTATGTACCTGTTATGTATTGTTTTATGCACTTTGGGTACCGTCTGGCTATTGTAAAGGGCTAAACAAATAAACTTAATTGATTGATTGAAATAAAACAAGGCCTTGAGGTTAAAATGTCATATCTGTCATTATTCAGGCCCGTGATATCAGACCCATCAAAAAACATGCTGTTCTGTAGATTGTCCTCTCTCTGTTTACTTCCTCTGCTCATGCACATGCCTTAACATCCTGCCTCTCTTCAACAACACAGGATGTTCTAACAATATCCTCATAATACACACAGAAGACATATGATCCCTCACTTCCGAGGGTGTGCCTTTTGCCTTTTAGTGAATGCCATAGGCTAAACTTCATGTCTGAGTGACATAACACCCCACACACCAGAGATAATCAAGTCAGTGTTTGAAAAAGGGTCACCTAAGGGTTTTTTATAGTTCTACCACAAGGTGGCAGCAGTGTTGTTTGGTGACTCGTGTCCAGTTGTTGTCTTCGAGCACCCTGTGAAGGATTCTCTGTCTAATAATAAAGTCAGTGTTTCCAGCTGTGTGTATGTTTTAGTGGGAAATAGGTCAAAGAAATATACAACATACTTACAATAGTGCTGCTGAATAAAACACACCGATGTACAATTACAGCAAAGCAGCTTTACAACCTTTAAATGGAACATAGAAAACTGTGACCTTTAAAGTTGTGTCCAACATTATTTCAGATTGTTTGTGTGCGTTTAGTTTCAATATTTCTGACTGTCCTGGAGTCTTTTGGTTGACTTCAACATTTATGCATTATATTCATAAATAATACACTTTATTATAAAAAAAAACACAGAATGTGCTTTTAATGTTTCAAAATCCATAATTGAAGGTATTTTAAGAATATCACAGTTGTTTTTCTCTTACAGCTCACCCTCAACTTTCCAGAGGATTGATAAGATGAGTGTAAAGTTGTTTAAATCCTGGACGCATGTTCATTATCTTCCTCTTTGTGGAGTGTCCTGACGGGCTCAGAAGGCAGCAGTGAGTGACCGACAGTTCATGACCACCAGTGAGCAATCAGTTGTTTTCGTGTGTAAGCCTACCAGCCCAATCGGTCGTGTTTATGACAATATAAATAACAAGTATATGATTTCATACATGGTCTAATCTCAGGGTCTGATTTATGGATGCATTCAGCATTGTCTGATGGTGATTAAATAAAGGTTCTGTTTTTTTAGACTTTAATGATATAAACAAACATTTATATTCGATTTACTTGTTAATTTAGTAGTAGGTAGGCTTATTTTTATCTTTCTCAAACAATATGTACCTTTAATCTCATGATGTACTCACATCTAAACAAACTAGATACAGGCTGGCATCCATCTGTAGCTGAATATTTCAGTGTATTCATAAGTTTATAAGAAATTAACAATCAACCTTCACTTTGCCTGTTTCATGTGTGAATTTTAAACCCGCAGTATTTTGCTCTATGAAAATATTCATCTCCACTAGATGACAGAAGTATGTACAATATGAAGCTGACCAGGAAGTTTAGTCGGAGGAGGGCAATAACCTCTCGTACAAAACGTTTGAATGTCAACACACCGCTCCCGCTCACATGACTAGTAAAACAATGTCGTCCCTTTAAAGCTGATGTGCTGAACGGTGTGATGGTTACGGGATATTGCAGAGTCATAAAATCAGAAAATTGTGGCAATATTTTCTGTTAATGTTACATTAGGAGCCATAAATTAGTGGTAATACCAGACCAAGTCAGACTGTAGCAGGAAAACTCCTGAGTGTACAGCAGTACTGTGCTCTATTGATTATTAAACTTTCATTTGTAAGAAGAAGAATGTGTTAATTCTTCTTTTAAAAGTTGCACGGTCTTACTTAGATAGCATAAATATCTAGCATACAGTTTAGGCCGTTTTGTGTACAGTGCTGTGGTCTTCATTCATACGTACTGTATGTTTTACTTTTTTTTGTGACTTAAAATAGACAATTAACACCACATAAGCATCCCACAACTGTTTGACTCAATCTAGTATATGACCACACAGTGGACGCAGGCCAAAGTCTGTCTTTTATATTATTTTTGGCCTCCTAGGATTGTCAGATACTGTATGGCTGGAAGATTTGGCTTCTTTTTGGTTGACATAACGAAGCATTTGAACCTTTAAGTACGTAACTGCTGGTGTTATATATCTGTAGATGTGACACAAAATATTACTTTCTGAATGATTTTGTTAAAGAGGCAAGAGTCACACGTTTTAAACTTAAATGTTAACAGACTTTGCAATAATCGTAATAAGTCATGCTTAGAATGAACATGAGGTTCAGATTTGTATCAACGTAGCATCTTCACATTGTCAAATCTGGCCCTCTGTAAAAGAAGTTTGGATCCTCTGAAATTCTTTGTCAGAGTCAGAACTAAACTCTTTCCACTGTCGTTACTTTCCTTCAACTGGCTGTCAGGGTTGAAGTAATTTTCCTTATGCTGCTTCCAGTTTATGAGTATTATCAACTCAGCGGGCATGCAAGCCTGTGTAAAAGTACACTTTTATTATAGAAGTATTATAGAATTGACGTTTTAATGAGAGGCTTGATTACATTAATTATTTAACCTCATAGCATAGCATTTACTTCATATTGACAGATGGTGCCTGATTTGCCTTGTAAAAAATAACCAAAGGTTTTTAGAAGAATCAAACGAGTACTTAAATCTATAATGCATGAAGATAGATTTGGGTTTATGTCTATTAGACACATATATTCCAATTCCAATTAGACTAATTGTCGATTTTCTTAATGGTTCACACGTTTCTTTCTTAGATTTTTTCATTTTGGGATGTTTCATTGTAATGCAACCCAAACACAGTACAGTACTCCCATTTGTAAGTGAATATATTACATCAAGTAATCTGCAAATTGCAGGTAAAGCCATTGTTATTAGTCTACTGAAGCTGACACAACCTTGTTTTTAAAAGGGCAGCTGTCGGATTGTTCTGGCTATCAACGTAATTGTTCACTAATTGTTCACTTAAGTCCTATTAATCCCTGTGCTAATCAGGACCTCATGAAGATTCAGGGTCCCTAAAATGCTTCCACTTTTTTAGTATTACCGCCTGGCTGACAGGCAAGCTAGTGTACACTTCCAGTTCCAGTGTAAAGTTGGTGTTAAGTGACAAACAACTGGACGAGATTTATATGTTTGAAAGGTTTCTTTGACTTACTTTTATTACACCACCAATACACCAATACTGAATCTTCTTTGCTCATTTACATCTACCACATGTGTGAACACGTCAGTCACGTTAAACTAGTGGAGAAATGCAAGGCCTTTGCAGGTGAAATGTTTGCCCGCCAGGGTCAGCGGCCTTTTCGAGCAGCATAAACCGACAGGACACTTACCCTCAAACAAAACACTCTGACCCCGAGTTCCAACCAAGCCCAATTCTGTTCAATAAGAACACGTGAATCACTGCCAAGGTACACAGTGTGTCATCCTCTACCCAAGTGACAAGCCGCCACAACTACTACTACCGGGTTGACTGAACAACTGCACGTCTGGATACTGGACTTAATCGTAGGAGGGCTGCTGCAGCTTTCATTTGACTCCTTTTGTTAGATCCAATGATAAGTTTCAATCAAGGATAAGAAACTTCGTTTCCTCTTAAAAAAGGAGAACGTGTAGGTAAGTTTCTATTTTTTAGTTTAAAAAAAAAATTTTCACTCAAAAGTGAATGACTGCTAACTTTTTTTTTTTTTATCTGACAGTCATCCAGTAATTATTCTGCTGCTGGACTCTCCTTTTGCTTTTCCTAGATAAGTCATCATGCCAAATGGATCAGTTAAATTGCAAAGCATTAAAAAGCTGGGACAGGAAAACCACAGCTATGACTTTACAAATGAAGGTAAGGGACTAATATGTCGATGTTAAAGACGCTCCAATATGATCAAATGCGGCAATCTTTTTTCTTTCATTTGAAATATATGGATAAGAGTCTCAGCTACACAAAAATGTTGAATGCCTTTTCTATTGTTGCGTTGCAGAACCAGCTGGCTCCTACATGTAAGTACTTTATGTCACAATTTATGTATTTTTGAAGAGTATCTTGGATATTGATTCAGTAGAAAAAGACTGTTTTCACTCAATCTATGCATGCTTTGTTGTCTTAAATGCCACCACTAGCTAGCCAGAATTATTAAAAGAGCAGGAAAAATAACTACATGATAGCCTCAGACAAGATACAGTTTGTGACAGCTACCCACTTCAAAAGAAATGCCATAGCTAGAAAGCGTTGTCGCTGTAGAGGTCAATGGCCATGGCCATGTGTAATTGTATTTATGTCTGTATGGAGATGTGTACTGTATATAGGCAGGCATGCATTCATTCAGACTTCAACAGCGATGCTATATGAGAGAATAGTTGAAATTCTATGATACAAAACATACGTTAAAGTAACGCATTACACCCGTACAAGTCGTGATGATTTATTGATGCAGGATGTATCATGAACCCTGATATTGAGCTGAGAACAAGCCAATCAGAGGCAGAGTAGAGTGAGTCATGACTTTGTCCTCCTGGGGGAAAAAAATTCCCAGTGTGAAACATCCATAGTTAAGTGCCTAATAAATGTCAGTCAAGATATAACTGCACATTTTAGAGCGACCTTTTAATGTGACCGGTCTAAGGCACACCTGTGTCACAGTCATGCTGTTTAATGACCATGCTGATATGCCACACCTGTCAGGTGGATGGATTATGTTGGCAAAGTGCTCACTGACACAAATATGTGAACACAATGTGAGAGAAATAAACAGTTTGTGTGACGTGATCATTTCTTAAATCATACACGAATTCATGAAACATGCTACATTCATTCTTTCATGCATTAAATCAACATGCATTTCTTAAAGGAGCAGTGTGTAGGATTTAGTAGCGGGGTAGTAGTGGCTACTGTAGAAAAATGGCGGACTCCGACAAAGGGGACCCCTGAATCCGTAACACTGGACCTTTAAACGTGTTTTTATAAAGTGTTCCAGAGAGCAGCTCACAGTGTGTTCTGATTCCTTCCATGCAGGACCATGACAAACTCCAAGGACAATGAGAAGTAAGTAAAAAAGGTGTTGAGGCTGTTGTCAACTTTCACCTTTACCTCACAGAAAAATTGACTGGCCTTCTCTTTCAAACAGAGGTCAGAAAAATGTAGATCAACCAGCGATCAGGGTTGGCTTCTTTCAGCTGGTAAAATATTTTTTTCAGTTTTAATTTAATAACATATTTCTTCAACTCTCCTTGAGATTTGTCCACTCATTACGTATTTGTGCTTACATATCCGCCCAGTTCCGCTTTGCCACGTGCAAACAGGTGCTGATGATGGCGGCCGGTAGTTTTTGCGCGATTCTCCACGGCTCGGCCCAGCCCCTCATGCTGCTGGTGTTCGGCCTGCTCACCGACACCTTCATCGAGTACGACATCGAGCTCAACGAGCTGGCCGACGACAGGAAGGAGTGTGTGAATAACACCATCCAGTGGAAGAGGAACTACACTGCTGCAGACACTCTGAACCAGACCAACTGGAGCCTCATGAACAATTCAACACTGGAGATGCTCATACCGCTGAAGAACAGGTCGTGTGGGTAAGTGGGTTGTGAGAAATGCATGAGGTGGGCTTTTTTCAACATGGAACATAGTGTAAGAAAGTTTCAGATCTGTTAAGTGTGGTTTTGTAGTCCTCTGATATGATTTATTTACAGAATTCGTGCTATCTTACAGGATTCTCGACATTGAATATGAAATGACGTTATTCGCCTTCTATTACGTTGGAATCGGAGCTGCTGTATTTGTGCTGGGATACTTTCAGGTTGGTCTCGTTTTCTCACAAAGACACTCATCTATAATTAGATTTGCCTGTGGCGTCCTTGCATCCTTTAAAATTCAATCAGCATGACACAATTTGATCCTATCAACTATGAAATCTTAAAGGAGATTCCACTGCATCTGCAAATCCTCTTCCTGCTGCCTGGATATTCTGCCTACAAGCCTTTTTTAAGAAATAAATATGTTATCTGCATCGCAAATAGTCAGCTCTTCTCTTCTCTCAGGCTATTTGCCACAAGCTCCAAACATTGCAGTTATTAAGCCTTTCTTAACAATCTAAATACATCACAAATGAACATCAAACCTCCTATTCATGAGTGAAATCCTTGAAAAGGATTTTTTCTTTCCCTACAACTGAAAACCTTCTAGTCCTTGAACAACTGCTGCTGTCAATATTTCAACCACCACACCAAGACAGCGATTGTTAAGATCCTAGATGACATTAAATTAAAGGCAGACTGTTGGTGTTGGTTGGCTTGGTTGGTGGAGCGTCTGCCCATGTACAAAGGCTCAGTCCTTGCCGCAGAGCCCACGGTTCGAATCTGACCTGCGGTCCTTTGCTGCATGTCATTCCCCATCTCTCTCTCCTCACATTCCTGTCACTTCTTCAGCTGTCTCTATCAAATAAAGCTTAAAAAGGCCACAAAAAAAACCCTTTAAAAATTAAAGGCAGACGGTGGTAAAATTTCTTAGTGTATTGAATCTCAGTGCTGCATTCGTCATGGTCAACTACAAAGTGTTACAAGACTTGTTGGGACCTTTGGAAACTGGTTTGAATCTAATCGTCAAACTCCAAAAACTTCCAGATCCTACATTTCCCACAAAAAAACTCAATAGCACTTTCCTACAATGAACCAATTTGAGTATAATTTTTGCTTTCCCAACTGCTAGATATCCTTGTGGGTGACGGCGGCTGCCAGGCAGATCCAGCTCATCAGGAAACTGTACTTCAGCAAAGTGATGAGGATGGAGATCGGTTGGTTCGACTGCACCTCTGTGGGGGAGCTCAACACTCGCATGTCAGAGTGAGTGGGACAACATTGACATGATTTCTGTCTCATGGACTGTTTTGGAGTTTTGGTGTGTATGTTGTGTTACAGTGGGTATGTCTGTATTACAGTGATATCAACAAGATCAACGATGCCATTGCGGATCAAGTTGCCATCTTTCTGCAACGCTTCACCACCTTTGTGTGTGGTTTCTGCGTTGGCTTTGTGAAAGGATGGAAGTTAACGCTTGTCATTGTCGCAGCAAGTCCACTGATAGGCATTGGAACTGGTCTTATGGCTCTGGTGAGACTCTGATTTCTCTTAATTTAACTTCTCTTGTTTGACCTGACATCTCCTCCCTTGACTTGGCTTGACTTCCCCCGACTTGGCTTGACAAGGCTGTATTTCTCTTGACTTTGCTCTGCTGACTTGCTGATTGACTTGACTCGACTTGATGTGACTTACTGACTTGACTTCTCTTGACTTGGTTTATTGACTTCACTTGACTTGTTGGCTTTATGTGATTTGTTTGTCTAGTTTGTGGCTAAGCTAACAGGGATGGAGCTGCAGGCCTACGCCAAAGCTGGAGCTGTAGCGGACGAGGTTCTCTCATCCATCAGGACTGTGGCTGCTTTTGGTGGAGAGTTAAAGGAAGTGCAAAGGTAAAATCTGCCAGGTGACACTTGAAGATTGACATTTTCCTACACAAATGCAACTGTGCTGACTTCCACTCCTCCTCTACAGGTATGACAAGAACCTGGTTTCCGCACAGCGCTGGGGCATCAGAAAAGGTCTGATCATGGGCTTTTTCACCGGATATATATGGCTGATCATCTTTCTGTGCTATGGTCTCGCCTTCTGGTATGGCTCAAGTCTGGTGATAGACACTGAAGAGTACACACCAGGAACTCTACTGCAGGTATCACACTTACCACAGTGACAGAATATGTTGGGACCTTTCCCTACCCATTATAACAGCCTTTTCTTGTTGGATTAATTAATAGTTCGATTTTGTGATGGGCTGGTTTTCACAAAGCCCTTGGTGGTTTATCCTTTTACAATTACCTTTTGCATCTGGAAAACTATGACTAATGTGACATATGTGGAACATGGTACAGTATATGTTTAGAGCTATAACATACTGGCCTCTTCATTCCAGGTGTTCTTTGGTGTATTGATAGCAGCCATGAATTTGGGGCAGGCCTCCCCATGTCTGGAGGCATTTGCTGCAGGCCGAGGAGCTGCTACCATCATCTTTGAGACTATTGACAGAGTGAGGATGCTTGATGCTATCATTTTTAAAGAATTTGATCCTTACATGGGACTGTATTTTCACATTAAACCATCACCTCTTATTGACAATTCTCATTTTTCAAATGCGTTACTGTCAGGAGCCGGAGATTGATTGTTTATCCGAGGCTGGGTATAAGCTCGACAGGGTCAAGGGAGATATTGAATTTCACAATGTGACCTTCCACTACCCCTCCAGACCTGAAGTTAAGGTACTTGCATTCTTTTACATTTGTTATCATATATAACTCAGGGTCACTTTATGTTACGGTGTCATGTGATCTCTGCTCAGATCCTGGACCAGGTCAGTGTTGCAGTGAACTCAGGGGAGACCACAGCCTTTGTTGGTCCAAGTGGAGCTGGGAAGAGTACTGCTATTCAGCTCATTCAACGGTTCTATGACCCTAAAGAGGGAATGGTAGGTTTGTTCCAAAATGAACATGTAATATCACTATCTGTGGTCCCTTTTTGTCAACTCCTGAGATTGAAGATTCCCATGACACACGGTCACTGCCTTCTTTTAAAGCCTCATTCTAGTCATTTCAAAAATAACTATCCCCTGAGGGTGATAGAAGTATATAATAATCTGTTTCATTATTCAGCCAATGAGTCCTAACAGCCTCATTTTTCACTTTTACTGGAATTAGAGTCCTTTGTACACCTTACTTTCTTCCTTTCAGCCTCTAGAGAAGGAAATACTCTCTTGTAGCACAATGAAGGTTATGCAAAAGACTAACAACCACATCATTTGAAACTGAAAAAAAAAAACACATTATAGAAGAAAAGTATCTTAATAGCGTCATTTATCAATTTTGGCAAACCAGTTGCTCTCTGTGCCCTCAATCTCAGGTGACCCTGGACGGTCATGACATCAGAGGGCTGAACATCCAATGGCTGCGCTCACTGATTGGCATTGTGGAGCAGGAGCCTGTGCTGTTTGCCACCACCATTGCTGAGAATATTCGCTACGGTCGACCCGGCGTCACCATGGAAGACATCATCGCTGCTGCAAAAGAGGCCAACGCCTACAACTTCATCAAGGAACTGCCACAGGTGAAGTAGATCCAGTTTCAGCACAGAAACACAAAGTTTTTGTTTTAACAATCAATAGACGTCATAACTTTCCCTGCCATCTTAAATCTGACAGGAATTCGACACCTTGGTGGGGGAGGGCGGAGGTCAGATGAGCGGCGGTCAGAAGCAGCGTATTGCCATCGCTCGAGCACTGGTTAGGAATCCTCGTATCCTACTGTTGGACATGGCAACCTCTGCTCTTGACAACGAAAGCGAGGCTATAGTTCAAGAGGCTTTGGATAAGGTAAGTCTGACTGGTCCAATGTAACAAATTAACTCCTGTTTGGATATTTTATGGTTTAATTTGTAGCCTGGTGGCAAGACGGGAAGACAGATTTTACAGCAACCTCTGTTTTTTTTTATTTTGGGATGTACTGTAGAGACGATTTAGTGTTTTTCTTAGTACCCAGCATAAACGGTGCAACAGCATACATTTGATTTCATCACAGGTACGCATGGGTCGCACCACCATCTCTATCGCTCACCGGCTGTCCACCATAAAGAACGCTGATGTGATCGTCGGCTTTGAGCACGGCCGAGCTGTGGAGAGGGGCAAACACAACGACCTGCTGGAGAGAAAGGGGGTCTACTTCACGCTCGTCACCCTGCAGAGCCAAGGAGACAAGGCTCTGAATGAGAAGGCTCGGCAAAGTAGGTCAAACTTTGGGTTTTCATCCCACTAAATCTAAATCTGCACTGTACGGATCTTCTGATTGTGATCATCATCGCCCCTTTGTTTGATCTCTCACTTTAGTGGCTGACAAAGAAGAAGAGGCCGGGAGGCTGTCCAGAGCTGGCAGCTACCGTGCCAGTTTGAGGTATTATACAAACACATTCCCAATTACCCTCTTCCCTTTATCACTTGCTCATTTATTTCCATGTGTATAATATCAATTTACATGGTTCTGACTGTGCATTTAAATAGGGTTATTATAGCAGTCAATTTGGGGCTGAAATTGAGTTGTGACATGGCAGAAACTGGGACCTTCATTTACTTAATTAGTCTTTTAAACTTATTTCAACATTTGGAGCGTTTAGCTGACACTATCATCCATAGCCACTTACAAATGGTGCAACAGCAGAGCAGGCTTGAGGTCCTCTATCACCACTATTACAAACAGCCAGTAATGAGTGCAAGAGCAACGACAGTCGTGTAGCTACAATATATTCCTGTTCATGAAGTGATGGATACAGATAACAGCAGTCCAGAAACATTTTTATTTCTGCAGAGCTTCGATCCGTCAGCGGTCCCGATCCCAGCTGTCTAATCTGATCCCAGAGTCCTCTGTTCCCATGGCTGGAGAGCTTGGCCCCAGAGCCTACGCTGTATCACAGGCAGACAAATCCAAGGTGTGTGTCAATCCTCAGATAGCATACACAGTTGAAAGCGTTTACTTCATTTGCCCGCTGATGCGCATTTGTCTGTGTAAATGTTCAGAATGCGATCCCAGAGGAGGAAGAAGAACCTGTGGAGCCTGCTCCAGTTGCCAGGATCCTCAAGTACAACATACCGGAGTGGCCCTATATGCTGTTTGGATCCTTTGGGGCTGCCATTAATGGGGGAGTCAACCCTGTCTACTCTCTGCTGTTTAGTCAAATCTTGGCGGTGAGGTTCAAGCTCTGATTTTTAAAAGCCTTAAAGGCGCTGTGTGTAGAATTTGGAGACTTTGGCTCCCCAGTGGTTGAACAACAACAACAACAACCACCAATCTGACCAGATTCTAAAAGGGAACTGAGTTGGAAACAACAACAGATCAGTGGAAAAATGGCTGCAAAGCCCTGACTGCTGTTACATACATAAAGTCAACACTAATACAATAGATTTAGCTCATTTAAAGAAGGCGTTATACACGGTTTGTTAGTATCTGGTTTTACTTGTACAGCTACCAATATGCTGCACAGTAAAAATGAATTTAGGAATGGATCTAACTACAGCAATACTGTCTCATAACTGCCTTAAGACCATACTTATTTTGCTATGTTTGCCCTGCTGTGTGTAAATATGTATCCACATTATGTACGTGTTCATGATATCTGTATTAACACGTTGTGTATGTGTGTGTGTGTGTGTGTGTGTGTGTGTGTGTGTGTGTTTGTGTGCAGACATTCTCAGTAATAGATCCTGTGGCTCAGAGGAAGGAGATTGATAGCATCTGCCTGTTCTTTGTCATGGTCGGCGTCGTCTCTTTCTTCACTCAGATGCTGCAGGTAGAGAAGCAGTCTGCTTTAGCAAGACTGATTGCTTTAGTGCTACTGCTTTCACCCCCTGCTTGTGTTCAAGGTTGGGGCAAAGTCACAGGATACCTCCTTTGAGTTTGGCAAATTAATACCTTCTGTGGATGAAAAAGATTGTCCTACATCCTGCAGGGGTGCTGGTCTATAATTGAGCCTTGAGTTCTGACCCCCTACTGCTGGAGAGTAATGACAGAGCCTATTTTCACATGACTAATATATTACATTATGTTGTAATTTAATAAAAAAAAAGAAAATACTTCCTGTGTTTGTCTCCAGAGTTATGCCTTTTCCAAGTCTGGAGAGCTGCTGACCCGCAGGTTACGGCGACTCGGCTTCCACGCCATGCTTGGCCAAGAGATCGGCTGGTTTGATGATCACAGAAACAGCCCCGGAGCTCTGACCACACGTCTGGCGACTGATGCCTCACAAGTTCAAGGAGTGAGTTACAACCTCAATATAAAAAAAAGATAAAAATTTGAAAAAGTCATTCAGTCCCATACTCAGCAAGAAAATGACAGTTTTATTTAAAAAGCTGATGAGGTAAGATTTGTACCCAACGGACCTACAGCAGGCCACTCGTCTGGTATTAAAACATAATTTGATTTGAAATGATTTATTATACAGTGCTCACAATCTGCAGAGTCACGTACTACACAAACTAATAAAACAGTGATTTTCATGTTAGCTTTCAAAGGCAGAGAACTCCAGAAGCACTGAAAATGACACAAAAGTTTGTTTGGTTTTCTGGCTGTCTGAAATGTTTCAGACGGGTTGTAATGCCTTCAATTTCTGACTTTTAGGATGATTATTTTAGCCCTGCCACTGGAAATAATTGCTATGGAGCATAACACCTAAAAATCTGCACTCTAGTGGTGGATGTTTTACAGGAACACGTCGACTTTTTTAGCATTTATAGCCCCAAACTTAGTGGAATTGATTGATAGGTGTCTTTCTTCTCTTTATATTGATAACAATAATTTAGAATATTACATTTAAATGTATCGTTTTGAACACTGCAGTTTACTCAGCTAACCTGAGATAGCTTAACAGCGAAGCAGCAACTGCTAGCTGTTCTTAGCATAGGTTTAAGGGTAGTTTTCCTCTATTTTGATTAGCATTTGCTACTACATTATTTAGTTATTGAAAATAACTGCTATACCAAGATGTCAGTTCACAAGCTACAATGGAAACAGTATTTTTCATTTACAGTGGTCCCTCGTTTATCGCGGGGGATACGTTCTAAAAATAACCCGCGATAAACGAAATCTGCGAAGTAAGTTTTACAATTATTATACATGTTTTAAGGCCGTAAAACCCCTAACCACACACTTTTATACACCTTTTTAAACGCATTTTGTACAGTACTCCCTTAGCCAATCAGGACGCCGAACACAATGCGCGTTCATACTGTACAGTGAACCCTCGTTTATCGCGGGGGATACGTTCCAAAAATAACCCGCAATAAACGAAATCCGCGAAGTAAGTTTTACAATTATTCTACATGTTTTAAGGCCGTAAAACCCCTAACCACACACTTTTATACACCTTTCTCAGACAGGCGTTAACATTTTCTCACATTTCTCTCTTATTTAAACACTCTCAAAGTTCAAACTTTCGCAGATTTAACAAAAATAAGTACAATACTGTGTTAGTAAATGAAACTAAAGATCAAAACCTGTTTTCAAGCCCAAACATTTTTTAACAAATTTCATTTTAATGATCAATCTACGAGGTTTGACACATAAAGATATTATTACCAGTAACTCACGCGTATTTCACAGTTCCTCTGACGGTGCCGAACACAATGCGCGTTCATGCTGTACAGTACGCTGTAAAAAAAAGCAAAACAGTAAAGCTAAAACTAGCCTTGCCAACTAGCTTTCACAAGATACAGCTTTCCAGCACATTTTTGTACATCCAGTAAATTTAAAAAGCCGTTGAACATAAATGATACATTTCTATATTTGGTCTACCATGTTTATTGTATGCAAATATAATATAATTGAATTTACATCGTAAAACAGACAAAAAAGTCAAAAGTCAGATTCAAGTCTGAACTTGTAGATTCTACATTTTGCCTGTAATTGGCTGATTTCTTTTACCTTAACTGTAATGTATTTTAATTACTGAATGTGTGACTTTACTAATTGATTTTACTGGATTCAATCCATGAGAATCATCTTGACACCTTGAGTCAAGTAGTCTAACATGATCCTTCTTTTCCCCACTCTTATTCTTCTAAGGCCACGGGCTCGCAGATCGGCATGATTGTCAACTCTCTGACCAACATTGGTGTGGCCATCTTAATGTCCTTCTACTTCAGCTGGAAGCTCACGCTGCTCATCCTGTGCTTCCTGCCGTTCATCGCTCTGTCGGGTGGCTTCCAGGCTAGGATGCTTACAGGGTTCGCGAAGGAGGATAAGCAGGCCATGGAGCGTGCCGGACGGGTCAGATATAGACTCTACTGTAACCAACAGTTTAGCAATAAGAGTAGAAACAGCAGATGAGACAGTTGAACGTCAGCCTTTATTTAAATTAAATAAAAGCTCTCCAGCCCTGCAGCTGAACTCACAGCACGGCAAGTTAGGAACAGAGCTAACACTCTCAGGCTCAATTCCTGCCGGGGCCACCCATGCTTAAAATGCAGTTATGGTGCTCAAACACACAGTGGATAAAACCCCAGGCCAATATGGTGAGAGCAGGAAAGTTCACAATCAAAGAAAAAAAGTATTCACAAGTCAATTTAATATGGACTTTCTTTAGCGATCTTAATCACCCCGATGCAGTAAACCTCACCCATCCAAATGAAGTGGATTAGATGAAAGTTTAATGATCCCTATGGGGGGAAGTTGGCTTACTGCAGCAGCATAAAATAGGATATAGATAAGAACAGAGCAAATGCTTATCTATATCTTATTCCTCTTGACAGTTTTCCCCACACATTAAAAACACATAAGAATTAATATACAGCTTCTGTTCAACTATCTTTTCTAGTATTTCAACCCAAGTCCTTTATTTGCAGATTTCCGGCGAGGCTTTAAACAACATCCGGACCATCGCCGGCCTGGGGAAGGAGAGGAGCTTTGTGGACCTGTACGAGGCCCAGCTCGACGCTCCGTACCGAATGGCCCTGAAGAAGGCCAACGTGTACGGGGCCTGCTATGGTTTCGCCCAATGCGTCATCTTCTTGACCAACTCCGCTTCATACAGGTTTGGAGGTTACTTGGTGCGACAGGAGGGACTTCACTTCAGCTTGGTGTTCAGGTGAGAGGAGAAGGCTGTCAGGTGTCATTACTGCTGTTTACAATCAACTCCAGGCTCCACTTCCTGTCTCGTTTCATATTTTTGTAGCAAGTGGAGTTCATTGACGTGCATAAAAATATTGACCTACTGTCAAAATGTACTGCAAACCAGTGTCAATGGCGGTCTCCACCACTTTTAATTAAAACTACTGTAGAGAGGGAATTACAAAATGTAAACACACAGCTATTGGCTAGAAAACAGCATCAATCTCGGAAGAAGGAGAAAGGACCCAAGGTGAACCAGCAGAGGTGTGAAAAGGATTGATGGATGTCTCACATTACACTGGTTTCTCTGGCAGGGTTATCTCAGCCATCATCACCAGTGGAACAGCGCTCGGCAGAGCCTCCTCCTACACACCTGACTACGCCAAGGCCAAGATCTCAGCAGCGCGCTTCTTCCAGCTGCTGGACCGTGTGCCTCAGATCAGCGTCTACAGCCAGAAGGGAGATAAATGGGTACGGGGACATTTGTTATGCTATGTGTTATGTGCTGCACGCTGACTGTATAAGAATGAGCGCTGCTTCCATGATAGATTCAGAAGAGAATCCACATGAAAAGTCTGATTTCTTCATCCTTCGTGGCCCGCCTTATTAATTTTACATCAGCCATGGAAGAGACAGGCGTAGATGGAAGGACTCAAGGAGGGATTGTCAGTGCTTTTATCACATCCCAAAGAGAAATCCTGTAAACATAGCTACCTACCTTTTTAAAAAGATGTGAATCATTTGAAATAACAGTTAGTATTAAATCCTCTTTACTAGCTGTGTAACTTGCCTTTTGTGGACAGAAGGTGGCATCCTAACACTCCAAGGAACCAGTCAAATCTCCTCCCTCCTCTTGTGTTTTCAGGATAACTTCCAAGGGAACATAGACTTCATTGACTGCAAGTTCACCTACCCAACCAGGCCAGACATCCAGGTCCTGAACGGGCTGAACGTGTCAGTGAAGCCCGGCCAGACGTTGGCCTTTGTGGGCAGCAGCGGCTGTGGGAAGAGCACCAGCGTGCAGCTGCTGGAGAGGTTTTATGACCCAGACCAGGGCAGAGTGGTGAGGAGGACACACAGCTACATCCTATATACGCATATACAATTAGTGTACAGCGTATTATTAATAGTTTTAATGTATATGAATGGTCTAAAGGTTCTATTTTAACATTTAGAGGGAAATATTGTACTTTTTAACTCCACTACATTTATTCAATAGCTTTTAATAACTACAGTTATAGTACTGAGGAGTAAACTGAACTGTGAATATAGTTATATTCGGTCTTCTGTGTCAGAATATTAACCTCTGCTGCTTAAAGTCCTCAACTTTATGAAAATCCATCACTATGACATTCAGTTTTTCTATTCAAAGTATTTTTATAATAAACAAAACACTACTTCTATATGTAAGCACCATCAGCTAAATGTTTCGGTTCGTCCTTACGCCTCCCATCGTTGTTGTTTTCAGTGAATTATCTAGCTGCCTGGCAACAAATTACTGACTAGCAAAAGTGGTGGAGACCAAAAACAGAGCTAAAAGGAGTGATATTGGACTTAAATGTTCCTTATGGACCTAAACATGACTCCGAATGAATCAATATGTGCTGAATGTGTAAACAGGCCACTGTTTGCTAACAGTTATATTAACTCGATAGGGCGATGATACATCATGAAACAAGAGGCTACGGCTGAAAACACTTCACAGCAGGGATATTATAGCTTATACACAAAGTTTAGGACAATATGAAATGGTACAGGGAGATTCTGGTGATGGTTTCTTTCATAGTTCAACAGGGACACGTGCAAATGAGAGGTCTGACTTTAAAAAACAGCCAACTTTATATTGTTACAGCAGTTGCTGACCTTTATTGAAATGTCAGATAGCTCATTGCGGGATGGATGAGTCATACGTATAGTCTGCTTTCAGCTTACACTCATGAGGCTCGGCTGTACATGGAGTGACATTGTATAACGTAAAATCTATAATTTGTCAAAGTCAAAGAATAACTGCTGGACACTTAGCGTCCTCTGTGACTGAAGTATTTCTGACTCTTCTATGACTTCATTCATCAAATCAGATGTTTATGCTGACTTTGTTCTTTAAAAGGGGGGAGGGACTCCACCCAGGATGGAGATTTGCCTTTGTGCCAGTGAGGAATCCCTGCCAAGATTCAAATGGCCTTAATTGAGTTGGAAGTGGTTTGGAAATGTAGTCCTGATTCTCTGTCTGGGATTTAATAAAAGGACAGGATCACCTCTGCATAGTTAGGAGAGAAATTACAGTAGAGATGGGGTTATGATAGCTCATTAAGTGGATTGTATTTCCAGTCTTTGATTGTTATATTGCCTTCTACTAATGGGGAAATCAATTGTTTCCTGCAGCTGATTGATGGCCACGACTCGACTTGTGTCAGCGTGCCCTTCCTGCGCTCCAAGATTGGCATCGTGTCCCAGGAGCCCATCCTGTTCGACTGCAGTATCGCAGAGAACATCAAGTACGGAGACAACCTGCGGGAGATCGGCATGAATGAGGTCATCTCGGCCGCCAAGAAAGCCCAGCTGCATGACTTTGTCATGTCGCTCCCTGAGGTACCGGGAACATTTTGTGTGTGATGTTTTGTGATGAGAGGCAGAGCAGGTGAGGCTGAAATGAGGTTTACTCTGTCTGTGTTCAGAGGACAGGTCGGCAACAGGGGCAGGCAGCAATGGCAAACAAAAATGTAAAAGCAGGAAAATACAGGCAGCAACGAGGGGGCACGTAAATAATGTGGGAAGAGAGGCTGGTATATATACACAGCCCGGGGTTGATGAGGGGCAGCTGTGGTTGATGTGTGAATGAGGAGCAGGTGTTCAGGTACCTCAACTCACCACCAGGTGTCCTTTTCACAAATCTTCAAGGTTTTCAAGGTTCTTCTACAGACTACAATCAATCCAGTCTGTTGAACTCCTGGAAACTATCAGAAAATGTTTTATTCATTCTTTTATTTGTAGTTTACAGTTATAGTTTAATGGGAAAGTGAGCATAGAGCGAGTTAATTTAGCTTTGTTATCCTTTTTTTTTTTTGGAGAAAAGTTAAATCTGGGGCAACTAGACTCCAAACTAGCTGTAGACCTGTGAAGACATCTCTCATCCAAGAAGCTTCTTCAACTCTTCAAAATACGTCGTTTTGTTGCCTCAGATTTAACCTCCTCAAAGAAAGATGACCTGAATGACTTCCCAGGCTTTGTTGTCCATGTTCTTAGCTCTTATGTTTGTCCTGTGAGAGCTTTGAAAAGTCACATTCCTCCTGTGTGCACAAACTTGGCCAATGAGGCTGATTCTGTTCGATCCGTTAGATTTTCTCTTTTTCGGAGTTGTGAGAAGATACAGAGTGGAACTTGAGCTAACTCAACAAACTGAGTTTGTCTGCAATAAGTGAGCATCGGCTGATACATCAGCCTGGCAGATTGGTTGGCTCTACAGTACCTCTGACAAACTTAGGTCTGAGTAGTTTTAGGAGTTTCTCTTTAACTTGGCCTGTTAGTTGCTGCGTTTTGCCTCAGGATGTTTTGTGTCTCAGGTGACGGTGCAAGGCAAGAAAGTGTCAGGACGAATTATGGAAAGTCGCAGTAATAAAGAGCCTGGGGGGAGTGAGAGAGGTCTGAAGCTGAAACAGATGGAGAACACGGCCTCATGACATGGCCTGACGTGGCCTCATTACTACTACTGCTGCTTATTGTTTTCACACTGAGTCCAGGTGAAGTCATCGCTGCCTGCTGAAGACCAAGAAGATGTGCGTGTCCCCTCACCTCTATATTTAATACCTTTAATCTTCTTCTTCCTTCCTGCCTCAGAAATACGACACCAACGTCGGCGCGCAGGGTTCTCAGCTTTCTCGCGGACAGAAGCAGCGCATCGCCATCGCCAGGGCGATCATACGCGACCCCAAGATCCTGCTCCTGGACGAGGCCACCTCCGCCCTGGACACCGAGAGCGAGAAGGTACGCTTCATTAAACTCTGAGCTGCATCGCCGAATCCACAAACCTTACATGACAGTGCAGTGCAGCTGCTTGATATTCTCCGGGCACGGAGAGCAACGAGAGCAGGCAGTTAATTATTGTTATCATTAACATCATTATCATTCATCATCTCTATTATTATCACAGGCAGCTCACAGTTCATACCAACCCTCCAGTAGAGCTTCTTTAAGATGAATATGGTCTGTGGGCCTGTGCGGTAGCTTTTCCAGCTCAAAAGGCTGAACCATGCTGAGGACAAAGAGGCCTCTGCAGCACGCTGATCCACTGAAGCATTCTAATGATAGTAATCAAAGCATGATTGTGAAATTGCTATAATTGTGAGGCTTGTGCGGGCGCTCTGCGGGAGAACTGATGGCTTCGCGTGTGCGCTTTTGTGCCCCGTGACAGACGGTGCAAGACGCCCTGGACAAAGCCAGAGAGGGACGGACCTGCATCGTTATCGCCCATCGCCTGTCCACCATTCAGAACTCTGACATTATCGCCGTCATGTCCAGGGGCTTTCTGATGGAGAAAGGAACGCACGACCAGCTCATGGCCCTGAAGGGAGCCTACTACAAGCTGGTTACCACAGGAGCCCCAATCAGTTAACTGCTCGGGGGAAACAGCAGCCGATTAACAAAGCAGCCAAGAGAGACGAATGGAAGGAGCAGCGATGTCGCCGTACGGCGTGAGAAAGCCAGGACTGGAAGGATGTAAAAAGATACACCTGTTCACTCGTGCAGTATTTATTTGTGTGGGGGTATTTTAAGGTGTTGCTGTTTATCTCTCAGATACTGGGTCTATCCCAGTAGCCACACTTGCAGTCTTAAGCACCAAAGTGCACGTTCACGCACCAGCAGGCAGCAGAATGTTGGCATTTCACCAGTCTACTGCGGCAAACCAGCTCTTTGGTTAGGGGTAATGTGACTACAAGCTGGTTTATGACCATTAATAAATCAACATGACGACATGCAGAAGCTGAATTTCCATGCTTTGCTGGATTCAGCCTGAATATTTATATATTCCTTGTCCAAACAGTTATTTACAGTCACTTACTCTCTAATACAGAAAATCTATTCTTCTTGCTGGGTGATAAGAATTCTATATATAGCATAAATAATTAAGATTGTATCTTTTTATCAGGGGTTTTTCAGGCATAGTAAGAGAGCTAGATGAGAAGCTTGCATAAACACTGGAAGCGGGGATAACCAGCTCGGTCCAAAATAAACAAAATGATTGTTAATGAGTGAAATTTAAAGGTGCTAATTTGGATTGTTCCAAGTCAAACTCTTCTTTTAAATGTTCAAAATTGTCTCATATGTACAGTGTGTTTGTAGATAAATCCAATTGAATCGCTTCATGAATTGTTTCCCTCCTCCCCGGCTCCTGAATGTTTCATTCTGTCATCTGATTGTAACTGTGATTCTGTATAAATGCTCCTATTTTTTTTATGCTTTGTTTGGAAAATAAATGAAACTATCAAAGTGTCCGAGCTCGACGGAGCCGCAGTATTTACGTGTGAATATGAATAATTCATCATTGAAGCGTGTCCCAGAGAGCGCTGATAAACTGCCACATGCTTGTGGTCTTAACAGGCACCTGGACCTGCTGCCAGCTACTGAAAATACATCACACAAGCCGGCAACATTGTGCAATTTGCAGTTTGAAATCTGTATATTTTAGTTGTTGCTCATAAAAACTATTATAGTGTGATTAAATCTGGAATCACACATTTTCAGAGATAAATATCATATATGATCAGTAATGTTTACTGTTTATAACAGGGTTAAATGTGGGTGGAGCTTTGCTGCTTGTTATGTATGGTCTCTGACTCACTAATAAGATTCATAAAAACATCTTAACGTCTTCATCATTAGAGTCAGAGAGAGGTCAGTCAAGTCTGCCCAAACAGTGCTGAGATGACATCTAATCAACCAATTAGGTAAATTACCTGCAACTGTGTCACAGTAGCAAACAGGGGAAAGGATTACGCAAATCTGCTGGTTTCTTTCGGAAAATATTTCACTAGTCAGTATAAACTGAAATGGCAGAGCTTCATTGAAAGATGCAGAGCTGACTTTAAATGTGGTTTAAAGAAGTTCAGACAGGTCAAAATGTCAAAACTGAATACAGAAGTTCATAATAACGCTGGTCAAATAATTAAAATGGAATATAAAGAAAAGTAAAAACTCTCAAGGGTACTTTTTTTCTCCTTTACTTCCAAAAAGGTAAAAAATGAGAAAAACTTCAATACACTGATAAAATGAATTTACTGATTTAGTTTAATCATTCCATTCTGTTTTCATACTTAAGTGATGAGAGGTCTTTAGGTAAGGTTTATTTTTTCAGTGAAGGTCGAGGGAAAACAAAACCTTAGCTTTGTGTTTTACATTCCGTTGTAAGTATTTAACTGACTGTATTGGTTGATTTAGGTTACCTAGTAACCTTTACTGGCTTTTGTCAGTCTTGGGGTCCATGAACGCACCACTAAATGAGAGAAAATGGCTCCTACTTTGAACTGCATTAGCACCTGATGATAAAATAACTCTTGACAGAAAAACAAGGGCAGGGAAATGGTCACCGTGATGGATTACACGTCTCAAACGAGTTTCTCTCTCGGCGCCCAGCAGAAATGAATACAAATCACACGCTGCCTGGAAGGTAGTGCAGGAAACCCACCCTAAAAAAAAAAAACAAACCCTGTAACATACAGTATAGTTTATATGTGCACCATCACTGGTGCGGCCAGGACTTTATTTTCCTATCTGTCAGTCAGGTGTTCAAATGACAAGATGACATGCTTGTAATAAAACAGAGAAGTGATGTCGGTGTGAGTCGGTACCAGCATAATAAAACACATTAAACCTGCTGCCTCAAATGCCTTCCACTGAGACACATGTTGGGATAATGCATGCCAGGGCTTCCTGCCTCGTGAAGATAATGCCGGATGGCAGCATTTCAGGGCTTATCCGTTTATAGTGTGGAGCTGTTGCTGTAGGCCTCTCCCTCTACTTTTTTCACGTACATAAACTAAAGCATGAATAAGCAGTTTTATAGCAAAACACAGCTACTTAAGAGCCTCCGTGACTGAATGAATTCTTGATTCTGACAGGAATATTTAATCTGACGCGGCCGCCTGATCCTCTATTCCCTGTTAATGTGTTTTGATGCCGCCGCTTGTGACTGCCTGTACTGTCAGAGCGCAGATGTCAGAGACACTCCATCAGTTAGTAGTAATATGTGATCGCACCACACTGACCTCTGGGAAATTGAGTCTTTAATCACAACATCTCCAGAGCCAGACTCCAGGTATAAATTAGCATTCCTCCGATGCAATCTAATCTCACGGCTTTCTCCCGAGAATTCATTCAGCGAGAGGACGCTGTTTGACTTTGTGCCATGTAATGTCAATGCAATTCTGATTGATGAAAACAGGCGCCCGAGGCCCCGACTGATGCGTCTCTGTTGGGGAGTGAGAGCGATGAGCGCGCTCCTTTGTGTGAGCTATATGTTCACAAACAAGCAAACAAACAGAATCGGTAATATTTCTCATTTTCTGATCTCAAATCTAAATTCTAAATGTTTTGATCGTCAGAAAATTAGAAGAACCGGGCTGATAATTCATTACGCCAACACGCATTAGCGCCATTCTGTGTGCCCCTCTCATAATTACACCTCCCCTTAATTTCCCACAAGGATAATTTGTTTTACTGTCTTTCTGCCCCGGCTTCACCTACTGCGTGCCGGACAGCGGGTCTCCAAAGGATTTAAAGCGCTGACAGTCAAGAAGCCATTACGGCTCACTGAAGGGATGGCCGGCAAATTGGTTGGCTCACAGGAGCAGTAAATAAGATGGAGGAGACCCTTGTTTTTTTCCGCCTTGTCAATAGCTGGCCTTAGGGCGGCGGTGTGTTTGGAGTTGGAATTTAAATGTGGCGGAGGCGAGAGGGCGAAAGGAAAATGAGACTCGGCTTAGACGGAACATAAAGACAAAGTTGAGTGTTTAATCAGAGGCAGCAGCTGGAGGTTATATTCCATTGGTGTTCCTGTTGGAGTCTTCACTCATACACTTCAATCATACTAAAAGGTTTAAATTTGTTCAGTGGGTCTGTTGAAGTGCCCTCTTAACTCGGAGCATTAATTACTTTCTTAAAACACGCACTTGACCTTTAACAACCATGGCGACGGTGCCAAGTGACAGAATCTAACACAGCTGCACATGTTGATGGTATTTCTTCTGGTCCCGCATTTGTTTTTTTACATAATTCTATCATGAATCTGATTTTAGCTGATGCCATTTGGTTTGATTGTCTCAGCTTTAACAAAAGAAGGCAGGAAAACTGCTGAGGAGCCTTTTCTTCTGCCGGGCTCAAACATGGACGGCCCCATAAAAGTAAAATTACAGCGGTCATTGTAAAATAAATCCCTACTTGAAGATGTATCATTAACCCAAGGGGTTGTGAAAAGGAGCTACAATATAACATGAGCCTAATTTCATTATTACTGATGACAGTCATTACCGTTAAAGCTTTTCATAACCATAATCGTTATTACAGCACCGATAACAGAGAAACTATGAGCAAAGAGGGAGCGAGGGGCTGAATCCGGAGAGGATCCTGTCGTAAGGTTGTTGTTTGTCGCTATTAGGACACGTTTTCCAAATCGAGGATGCGTGTACAGCTGCTATGTTTATTAATATTCATTTCTAGAGGTAAGTTTGGATGTTGCATCCATGCACGCCTCTTATTTTACGTTATGGTACTCATTTTTCTACTCCATTCTTCCTGAACTGACACAAACTGCTGGATGACCAAAGGAACAACAGCACCGATCAGCACGGAGAAACTACACACCAAAGACGGAAGACGGCTGCAACGGCAGCGCCGCCTTAATCTCTACAAACAGATATCTGCATATGAAATTGGCACCAGACGCGTTCTGGCATCCGTCTGTAGTCCGAGCCGTTCTGACCGATCACGTTTTGAACGGGCTTTGATTGCAGCAGCCTGTGTGTGGAGACCAAAACGTTAACTGCATTCATAAGCAGGTATCCGTTCAGAGATGAGTCTCTCTCGTCATTCTCACGTCGCTGACTGGACATCAGAGGATGTTTATTCACAGAAACATTGACTGTTGCTCCCAGACGACCAAATCAGACGACAGCCAAAGGGTTCCTAGACTGACTCCATCATCAGGGATTAATATTACGTAAGCACCAGCATGCAAATGGTGCCATCAAGGTTTTCAGACAAAAACTTAGCAAAGCACCTCAGGAGTTTTGTTTTTTTTTTGCATCAAGAACCGTAGACTTACGCCGGTATCGACTTCCAAGTTTCTGGTAACTGAGAAATGCATGGGTTGTAGACCATCAATGGGCCACCTCATAACGGTAATGTTTGGATAAATAAAGTACTGTAACTGCAGCACAGATGAGCTCCCTGCTGTTTGCTGCTAAGCTGTATTCAAACTAAGAGCAACATTACCATAAACTTCCGTCAGAGTTCACCATCAGAATATACCAGACAAGACCTTCCATCATTTATCAGCTGCGAGGGATTCATGAAAACAAACCTGAAGGCAGCTCTCATTTTCTCTGAAATATTACAATAATGTGATGCATTTTGCAGCCACAGCCATCAGTCTCTCCATCTCTCACGGCGGCCACAAACAACAGCTCTCCAATCTTCTGTCTGAATTTGTTCTCTCTCCGGGCAATTTGTTGCCATGATTGTAGATAATTTCATTGAAGTCCTCAAGTCCTGTCTTTCAAAGGCTTTACCATACTGCCAAGGTAACAGTAGCCACTGGTAGCCAAGTCCTCTAGCTATAGCATATGGGGTGCCGTTTGTAAAGTGCCTCGCTCTGAAAATAACAGCAACATTTTGTCACATTTAGCTAAAAACAATGTTTAAAAAACTGGTTTGAATTTTTGAGAGTCACTTTTTTGCACATTTAGAAAAATATTTGTGAACTTAGAGATATTTTAAATATTTAAATCCAAATGTTAAATGTAAAATCTAAATGCTAAAGCTAAATCTAAATGTTAAATCTAAAATCTAAATGCTAAATCTAAATGTTAAATCTAAATCTAAATCTAAATGTTGAAGCTAAATGTTAAATATATATCTAAATGTTAAATGTATATCTAAATGTTAAATATAAATCTAAATCTAAATGTTGAAGCTAAATGTTTCGGGTGAAACTAAATATTTAGCTAAAATGCAAATTCAAATGCCTGTAACCGGAAGTGCCAAAATAAAAGCTTGAGGAGGTCAGAGCGTGTTTATAGTGGCAAATAACGAATAAAACCCATCTTATCCGGAAAATCCGGAAATTGACTCTTGGACATGGATTATCGTGATAATAACTAACTAATACTTTGACTGATCTGTCATTTTCGCGGGGATCGTCTACACCCGCCCGCCTTCACCCCGGTAAACTCTACAGTCGGACATACCTCTGCAAACATGTCAATAAATGAGTCAAGTCAAAGTGAGCCCCCTTGTGGCTGGCTATAGTGGCTACAGGTCATAAGCATAAGTCCCGCACCCTTCATAAAAGTGACACTAAAAACTCAAAGTACTCTTCAAATAAAGTTTCTCCAAACGTGTTTGTTTATCTAGGTAGTTATTATCACGATAATCCATGTCCAAGAGTCCATTTCCCCGGATTTATTCTGCATTTGTGTGCAGAATAAATAAACGAGATTTAACATGTTAATTAATGATCTTCAGAGGTGCTGGAAGGCACCTTATTTAACTGTGCCCGCTTGCTCCCAGTGTCAAACACCAAACCCAAACTCAAGTGTACCTCATAGTCATTGCACGCAAATACATATTGCATACACCATAAGCATTTTAATCATCGGCAACACGGCAATTTAACGCTTAGCACTCAAACTAAACGCAACTTTTGACAGCATGGGCGCCACGAACGCAGCTTTCTTGTTAACGGACACTTCTCCTGAAACTCTTTAGGAAAGACCAACTGTCTCTTTAGCATGACGTCTGTCATAAAGAGCCACATGTGTCATTTACCCTGCGGTGCATTTTTTTGTTTTTGGTTAGCTAATAATGAGTTGGATAAAATGTGAGCCACGTCGATGTAAGAACTGAAACGAGTATAATATTTTAATTATTCTTTTAAAAACATATTAGTGTTTTGCAGATATCTGTCTGAACACCTGGTTTGAGAATAAGCTGCGGTATTGATTTTTTGTAAATCATTTTTCAACTTATCTTTTGCTGTTGAGTAATTGAGCAATGTTATTAGTTTTAAAATGAGCACCGTGTAATAAATGATTTTTTAATTGATGTAAAACGTCGTCATTCTCAGGTAACAAACACCTCTCTGAGGTCTTTCTGTCACTAAAACATGACATTGTCCTCTAGGTGACTGTCAGTGCACGTCGGCAACATGACATCACGATGAGGGATGATGATAAAGATCCATTCATTAATATTTTAGAGAGACCTTACAATCACTTTGCACCTCCAAGGTGACCTTTCAGACGTCCCGTGTGATCATCAAGTATTCAGCGCGTGGCACGCAGCGCCGGAACACGCAAATGAACAACATTAAAATCAGAATTCAATTTCCTCTTTATCTGGCCTGTTACATTTTTGGTGAATGCGGCTGATAAAAATCATAGTTACAAAAGCAAGACACAAATTATAAATTCCAACCTGAGGATTGTTAAGTTCTGAGCACTGTATTTTATTTTAGGGCAAAGAAGTGAACCACACTAATGTGCCATTCAGCATTTATGAATAAAATTTGCATTGCCTGCCTGAATCACTCAGATTGTTTGTTTAAATCAAACGTACCTCGGCGGCTCGGTGGAAATGATCTGGATCAGGCTGGCGATGAAAGCCCGGCGCTCTGTAAACATGGCAGCCAATCTGGATCCATATAAGATCTGATCCACATCTCACGCTGAGCGCTGCAGCTCTTTGACCTTCCGTGCTTCATAATGAAAGAGCGTGTTTCACATGTATGAAGCCCACAATTAATCTCCTAATTTATTAGGAAAGCAGGGTGATACCGGGTCATCTTTAAACCAGATATGCCAGGGCAGGCAGAGCCTTCGCTCTGCTGACTGCAGAAAATGTTCCCGCTGGGATGAATAAAGCTGGTGTGTGGACAGCCAGATTAAACTATATCGAGGCTTGGCGTTCATTGTTGATGCAGCTGCTGCTCCTGGGAAACACAGCAACCACCTTCCTGTAACCTTTTATATGATGTGTTGCACCCAGCCGGATAGTTCTCGCTGCAGCTTCCTCAACAATTCCCTCGTTCAAACCCCTTTAAATAACCCAAGATAACATTAACGTGCTGCCGTCTAAACAGTACGCTGTCTGAGAGCAAATTCTCAGACAGATACAGTCTCTGAACAGACCCATTAGTGGGATTAGTAAATAGCTTTTCGGTAAACGAGGCAAAGATTGACCTTGCAGTGATACTCGGCTGAATAACTGGCCGGCTCACAGAGTCCTGACGTCCCGCTGAGTGAGCTGTGAAAAACTGGTTTAATAATACGACTAAACTAAGACATCAGACTCTAAGCAGGCCTCTGATAACAAAACATGCAATTTGTAGAAATACAGTCTCCATGCAGACACAGCAGGACTTCCCTGCAACAGGACTCAGATTAATGTTTACACGTGTGTAATGCTGTCACCTCCAATATCTGAACCACAATAAAAAGTCATGTTTGAAGTGTTTTCAAGTATTCTTCATGCTGCTAACTGTCCTGACCGGGTTTGAGCGCAGCGTCCAAGACCAACAAGGTATAACGTTACACTACCGAGATGGTTTATAGACTTCTTCCGTGTAGCTAACTGAACTGACTCAGCCCTGGAAGACCAGGAGCCAAACCAGGCACCCCGTTAGGCTCCCTGCCACACTGGCCACTGCTGGTTTTGGAGGCTGTGTTGGTGCCAGGTCCGCGAGATGCTGATGCAAGCTCATAGTTCTACCTGAACTGCACAATGGTGGGGCTGTAACACACACTCAGCCCTGTTGACGATTGCAAACGCCAATCAATATCCGCTTCCTCTGTTTTGCATTTCATCTATATATAAACCATTTTGCTCCGATGATCAGCAATCTCATCGGGACAAATCAATCTCAGCAGAGGTAGAAATATCAATTTTGCACCCGACAGTGGTCTCAGTAGCCCAGAACACAATAAGACCATATCGTGTTTTGACTAACGGTCAATTTGTTTCCACCTACACGTTGAACCCCACAGCTGAAGGTACAAGAACACACCTGTTCTTTCTCCTGGGCCAGATGGTTTGGACAAACTTTCTGAGCCCAGACTCAAAATGTTCAATTCAATACTTCAACACAAAAACACATGCAGGATGAAGATTGATCAGTTGTGAATTTATATCAGTTCTATACAACAGCATAACAGTATCCAAGGAAGGCTTTTTCCTCCTCGGCTTCTAAAATTAGTCATTGCACTCGTGGGTTTTGACCTTTTTTTGGCTCGTGAACTGTCGAAATGAAGCAATATCTACTTGTGACCTCTGCACAGATGTGGGACTTGTGTGGGTGTTTTAGTTTTGGAGTTGGCATTTCAGACAATAGGCAGACGTGATGAATATTCCGTTTTGGTGTCCACCAACTCCTGAGGGAAATGTCACTACACTCTCTACTACATTCAGAAGCTAGTTGCTAAATTTGTCTGTTTGGTACAGGTCAGGCAGCGTACAGTCTAGGCCCTTAAAACCAAAACAATGAGCCGAAAGACGCTAAAACGCTCGGTAGAACTCAGCTGAGCTGCAGTGATCAGCGTCACTAAAAGTGACTCCTTTCACATTACACATATTCTTATGATTAAAATAATAATAGTTATGATGAATGGGGGGGTCAGGAGAACAAACTGAGCCATCTTCATTTCTTTGGCATTTTATCTCGCAACAGTGGACTCCAATGATTTCAATGTGTGTGTATGCGTTTATACTGTTGGCAGGATGTAATTACTGTGCTGTGCCTATTTGCATAAGTAATTAGCGCTGACAGACAGTGGTCTTTTTCTGTGTTTAGTCAGCCAGTTGAACGCTAACAAGAGGACGGACTTAGTGAAACTGCTGGAAGTGAGTTGGCAGTTATTTCAACGTGCTGTTAACAACGCAAGAAGAAGAAGAAAAAAAAAGCAGGTTAGAAGATTTAATATCACACAAATTGTGACATTAAACCGCATCAAATGACCATCAGGCGAGATGAAACACGGCAGATTAAATTCATTTCTCCCTGTGACAAAACTTCAAAGAGCGTAATGAAATAAAGCAGCAGTAACATGAAAGCCAGGTTCAATAATTCCATGTCGGTGAGTCGCCTCTTTCCTCATCTGAGCTGACACTCTTGTAACAACCCCCTGAGGTGGGACAGCCGGTGGAAAGGGTGATTTGTCATGATTGGGTGAGTGTACACTGCTCACGGGTGTGTATGTGTGTGTGTTGCAGTCGATATTGTTCCAGGTGGGGGTAGGGGGGGGTTTGAGCTGACAGTGACATAATTCACACGTGACAGGGATGTTAGTGAGCCGAGGTGTGCACCCATGATCCAAAACTAAATGTTTGTGGTATCTGACTTTGCTTACAGTGCTTAGACAAGGTTACACTTATTATGACCATAAAGTAGCCTGGAGCCATCCTCTTGGCAACGGTTATTGTGTTCTGTGATTATCTCCCATCAGCCCGGGCACCGTCACATCCTCCACAATCCCCCCGGTGACACAGGCCCACCGCCACTTAATTTCATTGTCGATTATCTTCCAGAGCGCAGGGAGGAAGAACAGCTCCGCCGTATTAAGTAAATTGGAAGAGATAGGAGCGAGGAGGAAGCCTCGGATGTAATGTAACGGTTGACCTTGTTTTTTCGCCCCTACGCATCCAACTTCAGCCTGCTCCACCCCCCACTTCACACCATTTTATCGTTCAAACTTTTATCAGCTGCACGGCCTCCGTAGAGGCAACATCTGTTCCTTCTCCTCCACCCACACATTCATACACTCACATGCACAAGCACCTTGAGTAAAGTATGAATAATGGCGGCCATTAATCTCCCGGACACTCCAGGGTTTGATTGAATCTTCCGTAAAGCTAGCTTCGACGGTGCACGTCCGTTCAGGCTTTGCCCGGTTGTCATTTCTTTCCGCCGTAAACTCGCGCCAGCTCCAGATTCATGTGATAAACGGGAAAGACTGCAAACAGAGCGGAGCTTATCAGTCCAGGGACGGCCGAGAGACAGAGTGACAGGTGAGATGGGACGATTACAGGAGGTCAGACAGAGTGAGAGTGACATGACGTGATGGATGGAAAAGCTAATCGCATCATGTCGTGAGTTGCAAAGAGGGATCATTTACAATTTCATATTTATCATTACTGATACATATGGCTGCTGTTTTTGCAGCAGCTGTATGTGCCATATATGTTTTCTGGCTGCTGAGAAAAGAGTTGAATGAAACAAGTGCCAAAAACTGCAGTTCCTCAAACGTCCACTTGAGGCTGGCTCCAGAAGTGAGTCAGTCTCCATAAGTCCCCATGTTCAAATGTCCAACTTCACAGCAGAAATAAACATGTTTACAGCCTGGTACAAAAAACAGTTTTGGTCTCTATAGCTAATTTCCCCGTTCATGACAACTGTACTGAGGGTGAATTTAAATACAACTCACCTGTTCACATTATATTAAGGCTTAAAGCAGGGGTCGGCAAATAAGTTTGGACCCGGGCCAATTTTTTTTCTGACTAATCCATCGCGGGTGTGTGGTTAGGGGTTTTACGGCCTTAAAACATGTATAATAATTGTAAAACTTACTTTGCGGATTTCGTTTACGCCCACTGCGTCTGTCATGAAACAGGCAACCTGCGCTAGCAACCTGCCGTAACTAATGTATACAGCAGCGCAGATCTGCCGCTGATGTGCATTCACATTCATATTTGATATTTGAGCCGACCTTGTTTGGTTTTGTTTTTTTCATTTAATGAAAAATATTTGTTCACGTTGTCCGTTACAAGAGGGACACAGGACACTTTTATTTTCCACAGGTTACAGTGCACACACGTGCCAATTAGTGTTCCAACCTGTGCGTCAAGTAAAGAGACTGCGAGGATGTTCTGGCTGCTGTCACGTTACTTATCAGCTACTTTTCAATAAATGTTGTGAAATCTGTGGAATTGTTGTATTTTGACAGGAAACATGAGGTTTAAAAGATATATTTAAAAAATATATATATATATATATTAAAATAAATCAACGTCATCTAGCGGGCCAGATATAATTGATGGCGGGCCACTTTTGGCCCGCGGGCCGCTAATTGCCGACCCCTGGCTTAAAGGTTAAAGTGGGATTCAGCAATTGGTGGAACCCTAAGATCTGGTGTATTTCAGGAAAAATGTGAGAATTTTCTGCTTTTATCTATTTTATATAAGCTCAGATGTCTGTTGAACCCAGACATAAGACATATTATGAAAGGGTAATCATGCAAAAAAACCATTCATGAATACTGTTAGTTAAAGATTTCAAATAAAAAGTTGTTCCTTTAAGCTCCTCAGTTGATTTTATTATAAAAACAAAGCTGAAAGTTTGTAATTTATTTTCCATTACCACCAGCCAGCCAAACAAATTAAAACTCTTATTCTTAATTCTTTCACTCCTGTTTATTTGTTCTAAGCCCAAATTTAATCAATTATCAATTTCCCTGACTTAACATTCCTTATTTTAATCTCACAGTTCATCAGCTGTGTGGCTGCTTAGCTAATTGTTGTGGCCCACTTTAACCCCTGACTTCAAGCTGTATAATTAGTTTCAGTAACCAGAGGCGCCACGCTAAGAATTTAAAATGACTCTTCAGAAACTTATGGGTGACGTTATGGAGGTCCATTTTTATTTTTAGAGCATATGGCAAAACTTAAAACCTGCACATGGCAGCGAATGTGTGCTGAAACGTTTGGTCTGGCGTCTTCCTCTGTGTGCTCAGAGACTGCTGGTCCAACCTCAACCTCCATTTAACAGGTAAGCAGAGTCAGGTGCACTTCATTAGACCTAATCAAGCACGGGCACAGAAATGCAACACGGAGAGCATTACAAAACAAGAGAAAACACGCCATCTCTTTTCGTCTCGCTCCATGAAGATCAGATTTTTGCACTGAATGCTGGCCATGATTCTTGAGCATGGATGTTTTCCCACGTGATCCGGCTGTTAATTTTGTTTTAAGCACTGTTGCTGCATTCCAAAAGTACTATTTTCTTCTGGCGGTGAAAGAAATGAAAGTGCCTCGAAAGGTCCACCATAAACATAATTAGGATTCATGGTGGTATTCTGTCTGACTGAATTATCTCTGAATTTGTGTTATCTCGTTGAAGCTGACGGTGATTTCGGTCAAGCAGTGGAGTTTTATATAGAAATGCTTGAGGTGGCAGTGACTTGAATATTAACTTGAGTACAGGTTGTTCTTTCCACCTTGCCATATTTAACTAGCAACAAACGCTGAGAGCTTCAGCCAATTAGTAAATGTACGCCGGTTGCGGGGGGAATCCGGATCAATAGGAACTTATTTTCTGATGCGTAGCCATGTGCAGTATATATAACGTCTTGGGATGAAAGCCTTCACCCTGACAGGCACAAAATGTTTGCATTTGCCTCCATGCTGTTCTCACAAAGCATCTCGTGTTGACAAGTTCGGAGAAAAATGTCAAACAAGTCGAATAAGAATGTCTGTGAGGTTTTTATCCCCCCCCCCCAACACATTCTCTGTCTATAAATTCATGCTTTCCGTCTCATCTCGGCAAAGCCTGCTCCAAAATAGTCTTGTTTTCACATTTAAAGCTGTGCTGTCTGTCAACAGCACGGAAGCAGCCAAACAGGCATCTGCTGAGGATTTCTCGGGCATCACAGTAAGAACGGATTCAGACATGGGGAAACAACGAGCGAGGGAGGCAGATAGAGTAGATGGGGGCTTAAGCCTGGCTTAGATTATCTGAGATGGGAGAGGCGGTGGGAGACTTGGAGAGAATTGGCAGAAAGTAAAAGACAAAAAAACAAACAAGCAGCTATGCAGGTAAAGAGAAATCGTTGTCTTCATTATTCTTTTTGAGAGACCTCTACATGTCACAAGTGGGAAGTCTTTTTCAGCCATTGATTTCCACTCATCTCCTCCTGTTTTTCCTCACCGTCTCTTCAGGAACGCTCCCAAAGGCTTGTGTTTAATACAAGTGAGATGTGGGTCAGGTGGTAAGGAGTGAGATAGATGTGGTTTTAATAGAGATTAATCACATCCCAAATGAGGTGATGAACTCCCCACGGGTCCTCGCCTCGGATCATGGTTAATGACTCAAAGAGTCCACGGTTTGTCTCAAAGAACACTACAACAGCACCTTAGACCCGATGTGTGGACAAAGGCAATTCAGTTCTGTTTCTCAGATGTGATGCATGAGATGCACAAGTGACCAAAAACTGATAAATCAATGTTAAACGTCTTCAGTTGAGCGGGTTGTAGGAGCTTAATCAAAGTCAGTGACCCAGTGAAAAATAAGATCAAGAGGCTTTTTCAGGCAATTAGATAAAACATTGCCTCTAAAGATCACTAACTACAGTAAGAAATTATATTTCATTTGTTTAATCGTTTCACAGTGGAAAAAAATGGTGTTACAGGCTGTTAACTTTGGACAGACAAACATGAAAGTGGTGTCAATCTAACTCAGCAAGAATGTGAATTACTGATTCGACAAAATGACACATTGATAACTATGGTTTTTCAAAGCTTGTATGTTATTTTGTAACCACGTTTTATGGTCCGAGAAAACATAAACTCAGTGTAATAATTTTGTGATCAAAACCAAATGAAACTTCCTGAGGTCTATCTATAGTCCAGTTATTATGAGTCCATCTGCTGATCTCTCTTTGGAGAATTGACCCACAAAGAAAAAACATAGATGTGAAACAGAAGTAGCTGTCTGTCCTGGGACAAAGTTAACAATCTTAAATTTAAAATAGTCCACGTTTTGAGGGAGTATGATTCTGTTATTTGAGCGCATGCAACAATAACTAATGAATTATTTTCCCCAAAGTAGCTCCAGGCCTCTGCAGCTTCATTTCACTGAGCTCTAATGAAGGCAACAAGGATTTAGTATCCTCCTATCACAGCGGCTGAAAGATGAACGCTAAGTAGGCAAAATGATGTATCTGTAGAGAATATATGAAAAGTCTGACTGGTTTGTATTTTTAAAGGAAGATTTTAAAACCTGTTACCTGCTCAATAACCGAGTTTCCAAGCCTGAGTGTAATGAGCACAGGAGATGTACTTGTCTGTTAACATACATGATCCATGAAGACCAAGACAAAACTATGAACACATATGGAATCATGTGGCAGACTTTAATTAGTGGAGTTAGTGTTTGAGACCATCAGTTGTTCAGAGACACTGTAGTAACTCATATTATGGCAAGAAAAAAACAAACACGATTGTTACTTTAAGTCATGAAGGTCAGTTGATTAAGGTAGTTATATTAAGAACTTAAATGTGAGATTTTTGGTTCAGGCCGCCGTGTCTTTGTAAAATGCAGAGAAGGTGAATGGATGGTTTCTACATGTGTGGTTCCCACAGAGAAGGTGAATGGATGGTTTCTACATGTGTGGTTCCCACTGTGAATAAATGGTGACAATTTATTCAAAATTAAACACTTCCTTTGAACATTTAAACACCAGTTCCACAAATTAACATTTAACAATAACAAAAATAAAGAAGAAACACTGAACTTTTGACTGCAAGTTTACTATATTTGTTTGTTTAGAAGGAAAATAAACATCTAATTTAAAAGTACAAATCAGTGAGTTGCTTCACTGTCAATGAAACTTTTACTTGAACCAAAAGGCAACCCAAATATTTAGCTACAATTAATATGAATGTTAGCTAAAGCTGGTTTATGGCCCTTCGAATAAAAATGCTGAGCTGGTCCGTCTTTAACATTGATGCACAACATATGATTAACTTTTATGTAATGTTGCTTCCGCTCTAACTAAAATCATCTGATGGGGGCTGTGGAGGTAAATAAAAAAGGTTAGGAGCCATTGCACTATATGATGCTGTAAACTGCTGAGCTGCCTCAGTGATCTTTGGACAGGCTGAGTGAGCGCGGCAGCAGAAAACACACTGCATGCTGCACAGGCCTCAGGACAGATAAAACATGAGTGACACACTTACCGCAGGTATGCTATATGATAAAAATACTGACAAATGCACAGCAAGTCTGCACCCTGTTCCTTCACCTGCTCTCCGAATCAAACCATCATGAAGTCCATCAGGTATTTATGAGTCTCCACTCTCACGCAAACATGCAAATTTCCTCCTCAGCTTGAAGCTGGTCATAAATATGAGGCTGTAGTATCAAACGAAGGTGAGGCTGAGCCCCATGCTTTCATCAGTTCCACGAGATCGGCTCTGATGCCAGGGCATTAAGAGTTAATTTATCGCTCACGCAATTCAGATTCAGCCTGGCTGTCACACTTATCTCTCAAGCCTCTGACTCACATCCTGATGTATGCTTCCTATTTAAATCCAATCTATCTGCTACGGATGACGGGAAATAATTCATGCTGTTATCGAAGGACAGATATCAATATTACATTTTTTGTTTTCCATATTCCAGTTGTTCTGCAGCAGGGGTTAACTCTGACGCTGGATGATCAGAAAAAATGTGAGCCGCGCACAATGTGATTGCCTATAAACCACAGAGTGACAAGTCCGTCGTTCACGCAGCGATGCAAAGGCGAATCACGAGTCTGCTGCCATTGATTTGTTTTGCTGAGAAGTAATTTTAAAACAAATTTGAATGTTCAGTCTCAGAGGCAGCTGGTGTCCAAAATCGACTTTGGTTTGATGTATATTTATCAAATGTTTAAGAGGTGGCAGACAGGACGAAGATTAATGGCTTCTCTGCGTTTGATTACTGAACTGCATCGAGTTCTGACCTTTGTGTCTCAGCGAGGCGAGTAAATATCAGTTTGATCAGCATGCTTAGACATCAGGCAGAGGGCGTCATGTGACTGGTAGAACATGAATATTTTCACCTCAAATCAAACATGTGGTATTGATCTGGATGGTGGAGGTGCCACATAATAAATGATCTCATGCTATCTTGATGAATTCTGTGTCAGTGGAATGAGCAGTGCACAGAGTTTTGTAGTAGTCCTGTCTGTGTTGTGGCAACAATCAGTAGAAAAATTACAGATATTAATTCTCACACTGAGACAAATGAACCTTCCTAAGTCCCGCCCTGTTGAGCCGTATTTTGTAATAACGGTGCATTTTGTAATAAACTGCCCCAACGCATTTTGTAATAAATTTTGCCGCATTATGTAATAAGTTGTTACATTTTGACAAGATTATTACCAAATGCAAAAAATCTGCAATTTACATAATATTCTCTGTTAATGCAACCTTTGAATAGTGTACTGATAGTAATTGCTAAGTACTGCTACTAGGCTAATACAGTGATACTAATTATAGGACTAGCTTTTACAAATACTTTAAAGTCAAATAAAATACAATTAACAAACAAATAAACTATGTTTAGAATTGTTATTACATAATGCACCATGTTATTACATTTCCTAGAAAATAAAAAAGTTGCAAGTGCATTTTGTAATAATCTTGTCAAAATGTAATAATTTATTACATAATGCGGCAAAAATTATTACAAAATGCGTTGGGGCAGTTTATTACAAAATGCACCGTTATTACAAAATGCGGCTCAACACGCCCCTTATGCTCTGTGCTCCAATGACAGTTGAGCAACCTTAGTAGGTCACCTGTTTCCCCTACACTTAGATATTCTATGTGCTAGGACTTCTATGTAAAAAAAGATTTTTAAGAGATAGAAATGACGCATTGTCATTGGCTAGCTTGAGATGGACAACAATGTTTTATGAGTTTTAATTTAAATAATTGCATAGGACACATTTCATGATCCTATAATATTATGTTTGTATAACAGGATTTGGTTTTAATACCCTGTCCAGAGAAGTTGTTTGTTTATCAGTCAGATACTGAGAAGAGATTTTTGTTTCCAAATTAAAGTGATCAAAAACTTGTTGCCTACTCACACACAAACTGCCACAGCCAGTAATCTGGCAACAAAACAACTTCCAGCATCTCTTCAGGTCGAGTCCCTCGCTCATCAAGTGGTTATCTGAGGAAAGCTGCAGCGTTGTGATGCATCCCGGGCCTCGTCATTGTTGTTATGGCACTTTTCCTGGAGGAAGAAAATGATTTTTATTTATTTATTTTTTTTTACAGCAGCTCCCCAGCTGCTCTCATCGAGCCCCCTCTCTCACCTTGGTATAACTGCGCCCGCACAGATGGCAGGATCGCACACCGGCAATTTATTCCGCAGCCATTTTCTCGTAAACATCCTCCGTGCCTCAAAGGGGCAGGTCACGAGGAGGTCACGCTAACGGAGAGAATATGAATATGTAGACGAGGATTAAAACGATGCAGATTTCTCCTGATGTTCTCTGAGCAGCATTAAGAAAAGTGCCTGCAGTGTTTTTACCACATAACCAGCAATGCCAAACCAAGGTCTACTGCGCGCCCTGATGCTTCTTTATTTCTTCTCGAGGCTCCACAGGCCTACCTTCCAACGCTTTGTTTTCAAATCTGAGCGTTCCCAATTGTCGAGCACTCCGCCTCGCTCGTTATGAGGTTCATTTAGCACAAGCCCCGGAATAATCACTCGCTTTTCATTTTCCCCAAGCTTTAGCCTTTTAAAAGCTCTACCACTGGGTTGTTTGGCCAATTACAGAGCAGACTTTCTATTACTCAGCATATTGTATCAAATTGCACATGCCATAGGGGGTGATCAGAGAAGTGCAAAACACAGCAGCGAGGATGAGAAGCTGTGAGTAACAATTATTTCACATGTACAACGCCTGTACGTTATTAAGTGAGTGTTATTAAGCGTCGGGCTGGATTCTGTTCTTCCACGCGCAATAACAGCGTTTTAGAAAAGTGTTCCGCAAACTGATCAAAAAGAAGTATTTGACGTAAAGGTGCCGAGCGGGAATAGTTTTTTTTATTATGAAGAAATCACAACAGCATCCAGCAGTTTTCTGTGTTTTCTGCCCACGAGCTCCCACAAGATTTATCCAAGCGAAACTGTGTGAGGAGCGCTTCCCACATTTTTTATGTTTATCTTTGCAAGTGCAGAACAGAAGACATTTTTCATTTAGCAGGCACCAAATCCCGCAGGAGTGCTGCTGCTGCTGCTGCTGCCGCCTCGGATGATGCGATGATGATGATGATGATGCCTGGAACAAAGAGTTCACAAATCCAGTGCACACACATGCTCACACACATACACCTGTAGGCATCAGAGGCTAGAGCAACCTATTTTTAGTGATTCTGTTTGGTGTAGACATCCAGCACTGACATCTATACGGCTTCACCCTGTACTATAAGTTCTGTAATAATGATCATACAGTTATTAAACTGACAATGACGCTGCTTTCATGTCCCCGTAGGAGAAAAACACATTAAATCAAAGAGTTGTTAGAGAAAGACGAGAGCGTTGACTCATGATGAAACTACAAATTGGACAAATCAGCACCACGGGGACAGCAGAAAGCAGAACCAGTGGGTTATGACTTTTTATTGCCAGACGAAATGTTTAATAATGCACGTGTTCGCTCTGACGTTTATAAAGTCGGCTACAGATCGTGCCCCGTCACTGATGACCCTGGCAGTGAAGGTTAACGTTTAATTTGCCCTTTCAGATAGCTTTAAAGACACCATCCAGACATGTTTTTAGAAATACAAAAATACTCTGATTTAAATAATAATAAGATTCAGGGTCAACTGTTTGTGCCTTATTGAAAAATCCAGACAGAAATATGCAAAGACGTCTCCTAGTTAGTTCTCAATGTGCGCAATATGCCACGTCACGCTTCTCTCTAAGTTTCAGAACAGGCTGTGATTGGCTTCTGAACAAGTTGTGATGTCACAAAGTCCACCTGCTACACCCAGATGTTCAACACAGCAGGACTCCATGTGTGCAAACTGAAAACGAAAACTGTGCAAGGTGAAAGTGGAGGAACGATGAGCAGAACGTCTTTAAATATTATAAATATTTGCAGCACTCAGTGGGGAAACACACCAAACAGAAATGACAGTTGTTTTCCATTTTTAATCTGTGTAAGCCGTGTTTTCATTTTCATCCTGAATGTATGGAAGCTGAACACTAAACCTGAAAGCAGCCATCGAGCTGCTAATTACACAGACGCTACATTTGGTTTAATCACATGCCTCTTCCAAACACCGACACCTGCGTGGAAACAGAGCGCGGCGGCGTTGTTTCCCGCCGGCACTCAGCATTCGCTCGGTGACGTGTTGAGAAGTTGAACCTGAGCGCAGCTGCAGCGCGAATGAAGCAGCTCTAATGAGGCGCTTTCATCTCCACGACTCATGTTTTCCAACAGTCGCCCCGAAGCGTAATCTAGTTCTGCCTGCGTATTAAGTTACAGATTATCTGCATTGAAACTTTCATATTGTTTTCTGTAATAAATACAATATCACGTCTTATAAAAGCGGTTTATTTAGTCTGAAGTAAATGAAAAGAAGAAAGCACTCCAGAAATGTAATCTTTGTCCTCAGCACACACCGCCTTACAGTACATTTTGTTCTTCATGTTCAAGTAATAGAAAATAGAATAGTCTGCAGGCTGCTGGCAGCGCTGCCTCAGACAAATAACTGCACATCACACATTAACAGAAGTAACATTCACGTGGGAATGCAAGCAGCTAATATCTTCACGCCGTCCGACGTACTTTTTTCATTGCACAATACAAAGACCTGTGGATGTGTTTTGTAAGAAAATATTCTGAAAAGAAGAGAAGCGTCGGGTCATTAATGTGGCCGCTTTCCTTGACGATGGCGTCGACAGCTGCTGCGGTGCCAGACAGTACATCCAACATTTAAACCTTCAGAAAGTACAACAACTGAGAAAACATGAGGAACATTCATAATTAGAGAGCTTGTGTTTAACCCGAGAGGTGAACGTCTGGGTTCAAAGAAGTGTGTCGGCATTCGTGTAATCTGCAGTGAAGTAACTGGGGACAGTGTATAAACGAGCGCTTTAACACGAGCCTCCCCGCTTCCCGTCTTGTATTTTCCTGTAAAAATCAGAGCGCTGCTGGCAATGACAACCAACTGGCTGAACATTTTTGCACATATTTTTGAAAAACATATTTCCAACGTTGTGCCTGTTTTTTTGTGAGTCTCATAAACACCTCGAAGTGAGGGAGGAGACGGAGAGAATACAGAGGAGTTTTGCTTTGGCCTTGCAGTATAGACATCCCCTGGGCAAAGCGATCAATGCCCGGACAAAGTCCTGGATGCTTCGTCAATACTGTTCCTTCAGCTCAGTGCTACGTGCTGTACAGTATTTGCCAATGATGGAGAGGCAGGGGACGAGATGAGACGCTCCCCGACGCTCAAACTCCTGCTAACATTTAAGGTGTTTCTTGCTGGTCATGTCGTTCCAGATGCGGTGCATCTCCTCGGGGGAGATCTGGTGGACGGTGACCACCCGGCGGTAGCGGCAAAGGCTGTAGGCCATCTTCCAGTGGTTGAAGCCGCTGTTCTGGAAAGGGTGGATGCCTAGCTTACGGAGGCACACGCCGACGTACACGTCCTCCAGGTGCAGCAGCCTGGTGTGTAAGGAGGTTTTGTATATGAGCTCGGCAACGTCCGCCGAGAAGACGTAGCCGGTGCCGGAGCAGAAGGGCGGGTACTTGCTCTCTGGGTACAGATCCCTGGGCATGTACCACTTGCTGCGCATGTCTCTGATTGGCCCGCCGTTGATGACGTAGCCAGTGAAGTACCTCCTCCTGGGCTTGGTGGTGGGCTTCAAGAGGTTGTAGATGAGGTTCTCCATGTTGACAAAGATGTCACTGTCCGTCTTGAGGACATACTGAGCCTTAGAGCAAAACGTGGCCACCCAGCGCATGCCCATCAGCGTCTTGAGCGTCAGGTTGTGGTAAGAGTCAATAAAATCCTCCACCACGATGTCGTGAAAGATCTGACTCTCCTGCTCCACCATCTGGTTGAGGACACCATCAGTGCTGCGGCCCAACAAGAAGAGCGTGACCACGCGCACGTCCGGAAAGGTGCTCTCGTCACCCCATGTCTCTCTGATGGCCTGACGGGCGTCGAATTCCTTGTGGGTGGTGCTGATCAGAATGACGAGGAACGGTGGCTCCGCCTCGCACTTCTTGTCCTCGTTGATGAGGTAGCCGAAGTCGTGCGGGTTGAGCGAGCGCGTGCGGATGTTGCTGAAGGTGGAGTTCTTGTTGGCCTTGGGCGCTTTGCGTACGGGGATGGTCATCTGGCCCCCGTAGGACGTGGAGGGGCGGGACACACTCAGGTACCACAGAGCGCTGGCCCAGCAAACCACTGTCAGCAAGTATAAGCAGGAGACCTTAGAAGGCATCGCTGTTCACTTGGCTGTCGTTACCAGTGGCAGCAGCGTTGGAAACGTTGAGGCGGCGCCTCCATGGGATGACTCAGACGTGGCGGCGCAGCTTGCGGCTGCATCCGCGACGACATTAAATTCGGATGATGGACGCCTCTTTACTGTCTAGTGTCGGTGTTGTGATTGAAAAGGAGAGCTCCTGAGATTTCTTATCGTGCCCGCGGCCTTACTGTGTCCCATCGCAGCTCCCAGGATCGCTTTCAGCTCTCTGTGACAGCATCTGAAAGGAGATGAGAAAACATCACAACATAAATCACAATATAATGAAAGTGCCGCCGCAAAGATAAGCATGTTGACTGGAGGTGAAACTTCTAACGCTCTATTTTTATTTTCATGATAGCATTTATAGCTGTGTGACATATTTAACAATATTTTTTTATTTCTCGATTCATTACAGCCCATAACATCAGTCCACTCTCCCTACCCTGTCCTTCTATCACTGCCTCTGATAAGAGCTCTGTGGTCGGAAGAAAGTGAATATCCCAGGAAACTCTCTCCATCTATAGGACCTGCTCTGCCTAAGCTCGGACCACTTTCTGTTTGCAAATGCTGTTTATCTCCCGCTTATCCCACCCGGACCATGACACAGGCTGGCAAATCAGAGCCACTCTGGCAGTCGGGACGGGAGGAGGATCGAGGCGGAGAAGGTGAAAAGTGAAACATTCTCATGGGAAAAGATTAATATCCAATTCCTCCCATTCTCCTGCTCTCACTCATTCCGTTTACTTCCCCGATCCTTTCCATACCTCAATGTCAAGCTGAACCCGGTGTGAGGATTTTACATATTTTACTCCGTAATGAGCTCCTCCTTTATTAGCCGGATGGCTGCTGCGGAACTTTTTTAGAATCACTGCTCTAATTGGACACAGTGACAGACAATAAGGGGATAAATTTAAGCCCTAAATATGGAAAAAAACATGCATTTATTACGGTCAAACGCTGCGGTGCCTCCTGTGTTTAAACGTCTAAAGCATCGATGGATGACAAATTCACTGTTTTTTTTTTTTTTGGGGCGCCTGGAAGCCAAACTGAATTTAATCCTTCTTTACAAACAGACTTCAGACATAATCTGCTTTGATGTAGCAGCGGCCCTGCTCTTAATCTAGGGGAATACGTTTTGATGAACAGAAAAAAAAAAAAAGTGCTATAGATCCTATTAGAGATACTGAAATGTGCAGAGATGCCGCACGCGCTCGCTTTTTTTAAAGATGGAAGGGCTGAGATAAAACCGCCTCGTTCTTTCATCACACTCCAGATTTTGTCTTGTGGGGCGTGATGGTTCTTTTCATCAGGACTTTTCTGTTATTCTTCACCCCCCTTCTCCTTTCTACTATCTCTTCCCCTCCCCTCTATAGTTTTCTTTCTGAAGCAGAGTCATCAATCTCATGGTCCAGCAGAATCCATCTAATCATGGCTGCTTTTCCACACCTCCTCCCTCTCAATCACTCCCCTCCTTCTCTACTTCACTGGGTGCTTGATCCATCTTTATATGTCTCACTACCTCCCTCGCCGCCGCTCTCCATCCTTCTAGTTTTTCTATTGTTTCATCATTTCAACTTTCCCCACACTCTCCTGTTATTTCTTCACATCGTCCTGAACTACCTTTACTTTTCTCCTCTTCCTCGTGTCACTCTACAACTCACAGTGTAGGATTCCTCTCCTCGCACCTCGCCCGCCACTTATCGACAGCCTTTATCACATTCAGTCGCCCTAAAGCCATTCAATCTCTCCGCTTCTCCTCCCTCTCCTGCAAAACCCACTAAATCATCATATTCATCCCCCTTCCCTTGACCTCGATCTCTCCTCCTTCCCCTCTTCCTGTTTGCGGATCGGCTTGTTTTTCACCTCCGTGGAGGGTCTATTGCTTTCGTAATCCTCCAAAACGACTGTAGGCTTGTTCTGCTGGAACCGAGATCCTCGTTTGGCGATGCACCTCACGAAATCCCGAGACCTAACTTCCCCTCGGAGCAAATTGAAAGATGGCTGTATCGTTTCATGCTGTGGTGTCACTTTGAATCACATTAGCACTTAGAAGAAGTCCTCTGCTGCATATGTTACGCTTCTAACAGAATATGGGGCCACAGGATCATCGTTTTAAAAAACTGTGGTGATGCAGCTCTCGCAGTGCTCCGACGGTGTTAATTTGTGGTTAGCAGAAACTAATTAAGCATGGCCAAAACAGAGCACACAGCAGAGAAAGATTAAACTACCAGTTTGTTGCCAGATGAGGGGACATGGGATAGTAGATAGTATGAATGTGGGTTTTGCTGCTTGCAGGGGAAACATCTGTAGAAACGGTCTAGACGTGTACCTTGTTTGATATAAATAACAATATGGTAACTGACTGCATCATGCTGCACTTCAAGGCTTCTTATAATTGGTTTATTTATGTTCTGACAGAGAAATACGCCGACAAACGCGACGGCAGAGAGACATTTATACTGTAACATTACAGGGACGGAGGGTTACTGTGTGGGTGCTACGCTTCACTCGCTTCTTAATGACAAAATCTCACACTATACATGTTTCCATGGTTACCGGTTTTGAATACAAGTACATATGTACTATCATAAGATACTGCTTTTGACCCTGTGAAAAAAAATAATACGACAGACAAAAAAAAAAACCTGAAGGCCGCTTTCAGCAAGATCAGACGACGACTTACAGCGGTGTGGCGAGGTGATGGGTGATGGTTTGAGGGTGGGGCAGCCATGCAGCCAAAGCCTACTACACCCACTCAAATGAATGGAAAAAAAACCTGTGTTATCACCACACCACTGGCTTGTGTCTGAATACGGCTCGATAACTCACATACTGACTCTCTCTGACAATGAGGAAGCTGTTGACGAAGATCAGAAATGTTTCTCTTTGGCTGAAACTTCAGCTCCTCTACTGTCGAGTCAGCAAGGCGCCGGAGCTTCGATATCAGATCATAAAGCAAAAATGTAATCTGTGCAACATCTGTCGAGCTTCATCGTCCTGCGCAGGCTGACGAATCCGGTGAGAAACTCATGAAAACTTATTGAGCCCTGCTCAATATAAAACTATCTGCACCTCTGCGTTTTAGCATCTCTGCGCTCAAGTCCTTTTTTGCATCCCCAGATGTTAATGTAACACAGCGACGTCTGACAATATGATTTGAGCACTACTACTGCCAACAGTGCTGTAGATCATAATAATGACTACCCTGCTGATAAAGGGGCAGTAAAACATGTCAGTGATAGAAAAAACACCAAAATATGCAGCAAAAACAGGCGTTAAAACATAAAGTGTTGTAATTACAGTTATTATTAACATCCATTCACAGGTCGTGCTGCTAATGATCTGCTAAACTGAACTGGTTGTCATGACAGCTCAGTGACAAGCCAAAGGGGGGGTGCAGAGTGAGAGAGACTAGTAGGAAGAAATGCAGTCAGTCTGTTGTACGGCAGCATTAAGTGCTAAAGAGTTTTGAATGTAACTCCCCGGGGAAGTCAATTTAGCAACCTCATACTGAGCTCTGCTGCACTGGTCGCTGCTCCATTACTCCCCACACTGATCCAAGACTCCACATTATGATCACCTTTGTGTGAGACAGCTCTTAAAATGCCGTGATCAAACATTTATCCACTGCCTGAAAGGTAGTCAGAGTAAGTGGAGGTGCTGGAGTGCTGCTGAGACAACTGACGGACAGAAAATCAGTCAAACATGCAACAATTCCGATAAATCATTCAAGGTTAGAGTCATTTTAGAGCCAAAGTACCCAACATGCACCGCTTCTGGCTTTGTAAATGTGAAGATTTGTTGCTTTTCACCATTTTGCAGTGCTGTTAATGAAATCAAATTCTAGATTTTTAGACTGTCTAGCAGAAATAAAAAGCTATTTGAAAACATCAACCCTGGGCTTTGTGAGGTTATTGACAAAATGATGAATCAGCCGACTTACTTTCATACATATGGAGGATTTGAAAAATACATTAAAGGAAGAATAATCATAACTGATGCGACACAGGTCTAGGGTCGGGGTTCTGTCAGTTCAGTGTCTTATTAACAGTTTAAATTTTGCACATGGCCAAAGCAAAAATGTATTATTTACAGTATAATCGCTGATCCTTTGCAGGGTCAATCCCAGCTGAATGATGATCAGCTAACATTTTTTTATAGAGGAGTCACCACAACAAACTGAAGAATTAACATTGAAAAGTGATGGATAGAAAAAAAAGACTGTTAAAGTGTCATTTAGCATCAGTTAAAATGAGAAGCCTGTTATGCTTCACCTGAATGAAGAGGAATAAAGTGTTTGATAAGAGACTATATTAATTAGATATTGAATATTCTTTCCAACTGGGAACCATAAATGCAGAATACTGTCTTAACTGTTTCTATATCTAATCTTTAGTTTCCAGCTGCGTCGACATTACCAAAGTAATCAATGCCAGCTTTTACTCTTCTATAGTATTTCTCTGTGGCGTGGTGGGATGAGAACTCTGATAAGACATGAATCATCTGCTCTGTTGTCTTTAAAACATGTGACCTCTATACGCTGGAGCAAAAAATGCTGGAAGGCTGCAGAGATGTGGGAGTTTCACTCCCGTTTATTGTTGCAGTGGATAATTGATTGCAGTCATTAGTGCAGCGTAGAATGACCTTGCTCGCTCGGGGAGGGAGGGAGTGGATGACTGAGCGTATGTGAATCAGTGAGGGAGGGAGAACACAGATGCGCCTCATACACTCTGATGCTGTCTCTGTAGCTTCCGAGGTACATGCGTGTGCGGGATGAGCTGAGACGCAGACGCACCTGGAGGTAAATAAATCATATCCTGACATCTAACCTTCACGCTGCCTGCTTCGATATTACAGATTTTTAATGATTGGCAGAGGAGAGAGGGAAAGCAGCGTGCGTCACGAGTGCTGATTTAAGCAAAGCTGTCAAAGGGTTTCGTGTTGAGAGATTCTTCCCATTGCAGCGTTATGATGTGGTAATAGCATTTGAAAGCAAGGCATGACCTGTTCATATCGTTCAACAACAGGAAGACTCAAACTGATGATGGAAACAGAAAATATTGTTTTTTATGCGTGTGGGAGGAAAAACTGGTACTCAGGACCAAATTCTATTCATCAAACGCGATTGCCACTTTGACTCCAGGGTATGTGACATTGTCTTCGAGTGCCTGCGTATGCTTTATTATTACTGCACAAACAACAGCTTCCCTGGAGGGAGAGACTCAAACACTCTTTGACTTCACCCACTGAAACAAAACAGACTCCAAGGCCAATGAGAGCTGCGTATGAGCACACGCTGCATATATATGAGACACTTGAGGCTTGAATTTTAAGATTTTTCGACTCCGTCTCTGCTTCACGGATTAAGTACATGAGACGGACATTTGAAGAAATCAAACGCTGGTCTCGCAGATGCAGACGAGCGCTGTCCGGCAGCGCGTGACCGACCTCCTTATCTCAAACTCCTGCTGCCGAATGTGTGATAAGCCCAACAGGAGGTTTATAATTGTTACCACAACAAAAAAAGTGTCTTCTCTTCAATGTTTGATCCCCTTTTCCACCAATCTTCTGCTAAGCCTAAAACCCATTATGTCGGCTTCTAAACATTCAAAAGAGGAATTAATGCGTGAGGAACTTAACGGCAATGGCCAAATTGGTTCGCATCCTACCTAATATGAGAGAAGCACAATTAAAATGTCAGGGCTGGAAGACTCCCAGTGTGGCACTAGCTATGCTTTTGTTTTCTGGATAATAAAGGACTCAATGATTGTTGTAGAGCAGTACAGCCAGCCGTATAGTCAGAATAACAGGCCACAGTCTGGACACTCTGGGCTTAGTGCAAAGCCTCTGAATGCAAAGCAGCTTAGGAGTGACAGAGGAAATGGGATATCAATAGCGGCCAACAGATTTGGCTGCTGTACAGAAGCCTGATGCTCCGTCCCCACTCCAGTGCTGACTTGAGCCCAAAGTGTGCCGGGGCATATCAGTCTGCGGCCAAGCAGCGCTAGCAGAAAATTCTTCCGGCTTTGTTTTAACTCACTCAGAGAACAAACACTCCGCCTCAGAGGACATTATAATGATTGCTGAAAGTTAAAACTTCTTTTTAAAGTCGGTTTGCTTCGCCGAACTTGAGAACTTACCCAGCAATACTTCACTTGTGGCGAAGCTGTGACTCCCACCCATCTGGCGCTTCATGCGGGTTAAAACAAACTGAGAATTATGCGCGAAAGGGTGCCGTGCTGGCGGATGAGTAAGCAGGAAAAAGGCATGGGGTTTCGGTACGGAAACACAGCTGCATCTCATAATTACACACTCAGTGTTTCCAGAAGAAAAATTAGTAAATGGCTGAGCACAGGTGCATTTGTGCAGTGTCAAGGACCTTAATGGAAAACAGCGGTGGACGTTGCTGAGGGGATTCGAAAGAGCCGGTTTCCCCAAAACCATCCACTGCTCCGAATGCTAAGCGTCCTCATAAATTGGAAATGACAACTTAATTCACGCAGGTAATACATTTCACTGTCTGACTGGGTGACATTGACGTGATAGAATATTCAAGCTGCATTGTGGGGTAAGTGAGGATGATGCTCCAAGAAGAGCCTGAAATTACAGTAAAGCTGAGTAAGTAACACTGTGTGGTAACAGCTGGTGAGGACAAATGCTCGACTAACAAGGAAATGAGGCAGGGTGAAGGTTCTTCCGAAGGGAAGCAAAGGTAAAAGCAGTTGAGGATTGATACGGGAGAATAAAGTGGTAATAACCTTCATGGATCCGGCTGTACAAGTATGAGTTTTATAGTATTGATGAAATGTATCAGCTGTAGTCACTAGAGAGCCAGAGGTGCCCGGGGCAAGGCAATGTTCACTTTTTTACATTTTCACATTATCCAGGGCGCAGTTTTGCTGAGCACACACTTCAAGCCGTGGCCTGCCTCACATTCACACACACACTCACACACCTGAGAGCTGCATTGGTGTTCTCAGTACAAGCACCCGTTTTCCAGAAACGAAGCATCTGCAGTGGAGCAGTTCAGATGCAAAGTGCCTTGCTCAAGAGGATGGGCGACAAAATGACTGTGAAAAGTTACATTATGAAGCTTTTCTTGCTCCCTGCTGTTCTGCTGCAGGATTCTGGCAGTGTGTGGACATTTTACACACTGCTAGTACTATGATTTAGTCCTTTCTAAGCCCATCTACCTGCTGCAACAATCCCATCACAACTAGCCATTTCAACAGCAGGATGGCAAAAACAAATAGTAAATGCATCCCAGCAAACAGGCACTTTTCCAAAAGCCCTAAAAGCGGCAAGCCCTTCTAAAAAAGAGTGTTTGAGATTCATCTGTGCTCAACAACTGCACACTCAAATTTACCCGTTAGAGTCATTGAGAAAAGGTCTACCAACACCTAAATTAACTTGAACTGTTTTGACAAATTGTCCTGCATTATTGTAGTAAACTGTTATTATGGTCCTGAGTAACATCCGAATGAACACATCTTCGATTTCACTGTTGTTTTTAAGAGTTGAACACAACCTTTGGGCTCTCGAGTGCTGTCATGACCCGCTTTAGGTCCTACTTGCAAGACAGGAGTATTTCTTTATATTGCAGTTAGCTTCAGCCTGACCTGTGGAGCACCACAAGGATCACTACTTGGCCCCCTTCCAAAGTCCAAACAGGATCTCGTGTCAGAGAAATGATTTTAAAATATGGCTACTGGTCTAAAAATCACTTACTGGGCTATGACCTGGTAAGATTTCTTACATGGTTTCCCCTGAGAACACATACATAGGTCTTTTTCTGGACACAGGACAGCTTCATTTAACACTGTTAACCATGTCCAAATTTAAACTTGAAGCCTGCTGTGTATTGATCTCATTAAAATCTTTCTTTGTTCTTATCCTGTCTTGTTTATCTTATGCTATAAAGCACTTTGAATTGTCACCATGTGTAAACTGTGCAACATAGTGAAGGCTTGATGGCCTGCAAAGCACACAACACAACACAAAAAATGATGTACCTCTGCAATTAAAGCAGTCTGGCAGTTCATAAGGTAATAAATCCTACAAGACTTTATGTTTAAATTCATCACAAGGGCCTAACGATCAAATAATATAGTCCATTTGCTTTGATTTAAGCAGACCACCCCTAGCACATGCGGGGGTGTTTAAGTATCTGTGTTACTGGCAAGGCCTCAACCAGACAACCTGCCTGCTTTTATAAGTTATGAAATCGACCACAAAATGAAATGAGGGAAAACAGCAGGGGGAGAAAAATAATATCAGTCTTTTGGAACTGGCACCTTCTCTTGGGACTGCTGTTCATAGCAAGTCATTTTCCACATGCAATAAAGCATGTCCATCAGCCCCACTGGTCGCCATCAACACAAATCAACTCGAACATAATATGAGGTTTAAAGCTGAATCAGCAGCATCATAAGTTAGCTGCTTATACTACAGAGACAAGACAGCTAAAGATCTGTTCTGAGTCTCGCCCACTACTGTTCACTTCAAAAACTCAGGTCTTGTTTCCTGTACCTGACAGCAGGATTTAATTTCTTTATCTTAACCCACCTTTGTGATCATTCAAGGTGAGAAGTTGATTGTCAATCTTATAATCGTTTCTTGTAAAGATTTTATGTTCAGTCAGATAACCTGTAAATCAAGCGTCTCAACACTTGAGCCTCAACAGATGCAGAGGAAGCTTTGTGCGAGACGGAAAAACAAACCGAGGAGGCGATCGATAACAGCAGCAGCAGCCTGCAGCGGAAGTGTAGACACCTCATGTAGCCGCAGCCTCTAAAAACCTCTCCTCACTTGACTGTTTTCATTTAAGCACTTTCTCTCTCCTCTTCACGCCCCCTTCCCGTCTTCCTCTGCTCTCTCCTTGTCACTCGAACGTTGACCTTAAACCTGTTTAAGTGTCTACAAGCGTCTTCAACACTAAAAGCAGTAGCAGCAGTCTCTGATGAGCTTGTAAATTCTGTGCTATTGATCGGGCTCTGCTGGGTCTCTGTGGGTGGTTCTGTGTAATTTCATTTTCCTTTGGTTACGTCTATCAGCAGTGCAATGAATCAGAGTTCTATATTGTGAGTATAATATCCCAAGGACAAGGACTTCAATCACATGGACCACATCTAAACCACACCAAAGGTAATAACAAGGGAGTGATAGACAGAAAGATAGACAGGCAGCTGGAAATATTCAGATCAACACAAACATTGTCATTCTGAGTGATCACCTTTCTCACTCATCATGCCCCCTCTATATGGCAGCGGGACAAAAATGTCCCAGTCTACCAGACACTCAGTGATGTGAACTGCATGCATAATTATGCTTTTCATATGAAGTGTTTCTCCCCTAAAATGAGGCAACCAACCACCGGTTGAAAAAAAAAAAAAAAAAGTGCCACTCTAGCTGTTGATGGATAGCACAAAAATTGAGATAAGTGATGTTCCGTTCTCTGGGTAATTTCTGCACTTGGTTGATAAAATTAGATCACTTTTAAGTACACCATCCTCTTTACTTTGAGGATAATGAATTATGATTTGGGGCATTATCTCCCCAAAATGAGTGGGAACTGTACTGCAGTGTGTTGCTTCAACGATTTGTTCATCTAATTGCAAAAAAAAAAAACAACAACTCACCTGCCCTTACAGGATTGCAGCCATTCAGTTTCTCTGTGAACTTCAGTCTACCAGAGAAATAAAACACAGTGAAAACTGTGTGAAGTGGAGCAGTGAATGTTGGTACAGAAACATGTAATACTGTGTCTCTTTTGTATGAAGGTGACAGCATTTATCTCAAAACCACCAAAAACATAAAACCAAAGAGAGAGATGGGAAAATAAATGGCCACAAAGGCACCTCACTGCCAGCTACAAGGCAGCATTTATCTTAAACCCTCAATACATAAAAGGGCCAGATGAGCAAATATGCGGCCACAAGGCCACTGTAAGAAGGACACACAGTGTCTGGTCTTGGTCTCAACCCTTAAAGTCTTGGCCTTGTCTTTGCCTTCATACAGTCTGGTCTTAGTCTTGGTTTTGGTGGTCTTGATGATAACACTGCTGCTGGCTACATCACTTCTAGTAGAATAGGACAGTGGACAGTGTTTTCAGAGCAAGAAGCTCCTGCCAATTTAAAAAAATAATTTTTCCTTCATCAAATTACAAACACAGACACGTACCTACAGCACAGTATGTATTGATGTAGGGAAACACTAGAGGTGAACGTACACAAATCTCCCGTGACCCCGTGTGACACCCATTGACTCCTTGGCACCCTCGGCTCAGCGGATGAGCGATAGCGGCGTGGCTCTGCGGCATTAAAGAGCCATATGCTCAGCAGATAATTACACATTCTTCACATTAACTAATTTACCTAGCAAAACACCTGGAGCTGATGGAGACAGAGGACCAGAGCTCGTCCAGACATATGTGCAAGTGTTGCTGCACAGTGGCAGTATTCCTCCGCCGTGCTTCACCCCTGCCGCAGAGCTCCAGCCTCTATCGGGGGGCGAGGAGTTATCGGGGAACACCATCTCGGTGCTGGCAGACGGGCAGAGTGTGGAACAGGCTGAACACATCCCATTATCCTGCAGGGCGCCGACAACTGCGGCTGTCTAGATAACACGGGCGATGCTGCGGGGAGGACGCACATGATGCAGACGATGCGCGGGAACACACTCAGGATTTTTTATCTTACATGCTCAGGTGCAGGTGTCCTCCATTGTCTCTCAGGTTTAATTTTTTTTTTTTCCAGGCAGACGTGCACACACACACACACACACACACCTGCTTAGTGTCTTCACTCTGAACTGTTGTTAGTTGCTCTGTTGAACCCCCGAGTGCTGAGCGGATGCCAGATGAAGGGTCCTGTGGTAATTACCTCGTCTCCTAGCCTGTCCCCACACACACACACACACACACACACACATATAAAAACACTTTGCACACACACACACACACACACACACACACACACACACACACACCCCTGCCGCTGCTGATGGCAGCATGGCTGAGGACATGCAGCTTCAGCACTCCTTCCGGTAAATAACACTCCTCCTACTGAGGGGCACTGGGGCACACACACACACACACACACACACACACACACACACACACACACACACACACACACACACACACACACACACAAACAGCGTCCCCAGAGCTGCACCGTCTTCTACACTGTGCCCAGATTTAACTCCAAGTGCAAACACAGCTTAGAGTTCACCTGTGCCCAGATTTAACTCCAAGTGCAAACACAGCTTAGAGTTCACTTTATCATTTGTTATTCCAGTGCATAAAAATGTAAAAAGCTGCTCACTGAGGACGCTCGAGGCTCGACTGATTTACCTGCAACATGCAAACATACATGTACTGTGTCCCATACGGACAGGAGAGACTGTCTAAGCTAATCCATGTACAGCTGAGTATAGATACGTTTCTTTATTAGAAATATGGTAACGCTGCTGTGCTTACGGTGTCTGCTAACAGTTTTCATAGAATGATCAAACATACAGGTGTCTGACATATTGAAGGAACAGCTGTGCCTTACTTAACTTTCTCTTTAGCGACTTCTGTTGATTTATTCCAATCGCCAAGACACCTAAAATATTGATATCATGTTCATGTTCAACATTGTCCTGGGTTAGGGTTAAAGCGCAGAGAGAGACCACCTGTCTGAGCGTCTTCGGTCACTCTAGATTCGGACCTCAGTTTTGAGGCTCACAAAGGAAATGTCAACAAAATGTTTTGTCGTCTGAGAAATATCAAGTCTGACCACTCCTAAAACCTAGGCCGCCTAGAACTCCAGACAAACGTCCATTTTAAAATCTTTGCAGTGCTCAATTCATTTTAAGATTTTCATTAGTTTTTTAATTAGTGAACGGCCTTGCACTAATTTGTGAGATTCAATTCATTGTTGTCCATCTGGTTTTTATTTGTTCTGTGAAGCACTTGCAACTATAACTATAAATGAATAAAGTCTGATTTGAGTTTCCTTCTTCGTTACTGTACATGGCAGTAAACTTTAGGCCTTCGGTGTTTCAATGTGGGATTTTGTACTAATTTATGACATGTTCAAGACTTAACAATCCATCTATTGATCAAAAATCATTCGATGTAGAAAATAACCCTCGTCACGCAGCAGCAGCGTTACAGACGGATCTTTCTCCTCACAAATCATCTTTGGACGAGGACACACTGACTTTCAGAGAGCACGGTGACAGAAAACAGCCGAATGATCTGCAGCAGTCTGTCTGTGACGTTCAGCACCGTCCTCTCTGCTAATAAACCGAGGGCAGATTCAATTAGATCAAAGGTTCGCTGAGAGAGTCCGAGCTAACGCAGAAAGTGGAGTTTTTGTTTAGTACGTGACATGCTGCGTGTGTGTTACATTTAACAGGGTGATTACAGGATTTCACAGCTGTGCGTCTCCTCACGTCTCTGACAGAAACATGTCTTTTATCAATCCTGACAGACTTGTTAAATGTGAGCGTGTGAATCTAAACGTCTCATCTTGGCAGCCATAAATTGGAGTTGAACGGGTGATAATTAGATTTTCATTAGAAAGACAGACTTCTCTTTTCACTTTGAAATAAAATGCTTTTTTTCCCTCCTCTTTCACTCTAACTGAATTTATCTTCCTGCTACTTTTGGAAATCCTTGACAATGTACTCTTCACAAATCCTTGGCAACCACATTTAATGACTTTATAGTAAGTCCTGTTGGTATTAAACACCAATATGTACATTGAAAAGGCAAATCTGCAGAAATGTGAGCTAATATTCATAATAATAATGATCCAGACAAACTGCAGCCAGTGGAAGTCAAGGGAGCTAGATAAATATTAATGGACACGCTCCTTTGTTCGCACACATGCATAAACTTCACTATCCAGCAGACATCACAGCAGGATGCGTGTGTGTGTGTGTGTGTGTGTGCGGATGGCGTGATAACCCACGGTCTGGCTGCCCACAGCTGCCTCGGGGCCGTCGGAGGTGAGGCCGGTATCTCCAGTCAGCACGAGGTCCGGTCAGAGGCCGCGCTGCTCAGTATGCCCTCGGTAAATAAATGATTCCACCTGTCAGCCCCGCTAAGCTTCAGCTTCACAGAGGTGACACGCAGGAGGAAGCACGTCCATGAGTCCATTTTATTTCCGTCTGTGCACCATATACAGTATAAGAGTGTGTGAGGGCAGTGTGTGCGTACCTTTAGTGGAGTTTCAGAGTTTAGTTTTCATTGTTCTGTCAGCGTGTCAGACGCAGTTTGATTTAAAAAACACACACATACCCTATCAGCACACACAGACTGCAATTCTTGAAACTTTCCACCTCTGGCAGACACATCAGGATTGGATATTCAAAGAAGTGCTATTAACCTTAAACTGTGCCTTTGTTTGTGATGAAGGAGACGCCATGAGATCAGATGGATTGTGCGTGTGTGTAATGTGTGTGTATGGATACACACATGGAAGTGTGTTTAAGTATCGAGGGAGAAGTGGGAGTACCAGAGCGTGGGTGTGTATGTTTGTTCCCGTGTATGAGTGATGGCGTTGCCATGGTGATTGCATCACTGAAAGTCCAAATCATGTGTGTGCCTTTGTACGGGGCGGAAACGCCGAGAAAAAATGATATGCATCTCCTCAAGCGTCAGAAAGATGAATATTTTAAGTTTTCCGCCGAGATCTGGACAAGGTTAACTGGTGTGGATACTGGCTGAGCGTACTTCCAGCTGAATGTCTGGATCTCTGACTGCCAAATTAATGAGAGCTTTCACACATTTTCACCTCCAGGCCGAGCTTTGACAGAGGAGCGATTGTTACAGAGCGGAAGGCAAAGACAGACAGACAGAGAGAGTGCAGAGACGAGGCAGAGAAATGGGAACAGCCTAAACCTCCTAAGTATCATTTTCACTGTCCCATAGCGCAGAATGACCATAATATATCTGCAGTGGGTTTAATAGGGTTGTTGATCAATACCAGTGACTCGACGATTATCCTGCCAAGTGCTGAGGCTTCAACTTTCAAACCTTGTAAATAAAACACCCATTAGATGACTTAACACCGCTTTAAAGTATTTCTCTAATTAGGTTTAGGAAGACATGCGGTGAAGAGCTTTAAGCTTCAGGGGAGTGGATCTAGTAGATTAGAGTAATCACAGGCACGCTGAGGGGCTGCACAAAAATGACTGCTATGCAGAGGGCCACCACCAACGTCCTTAATATCTGCGTTGGACCTCTCATACATCCATAGCAAACATGACAACAAATGCTAAAAGCAAGAATGACTCAAGTCGAGTCTTAAAATAAAATGATTTGAGATCAGATGTTTGACTGTCTGTCACAATCTAACTGACTAATTAAAGGTTTCGTTCCATTCAGTGCAGCAGCTGAGCCGGTTGGAGGCTGAACTAGTGGAATTGAGGCGTATGGGGAACCAAGTGTGAACCTACTGTGACATCACACATCATCGCTTTAAAGCCTAAAGTTTGCCGCCTTGATGCGATACACTGCAAGTTAGTGGTTTCTATTGCAGCTCAACACTAAAATATGTAGCCTGAAATAACACATCATGAAATACTAACACTTTGGCCTGGTGGCTCAAAGATATTCGACACTTGTTGTGTTGCTTGGCTTGCACCGATCCACTGTGTTTCCGATATATCATCACCTAAAGCTTTAAGTATGTGACAACCTCAAAAATCAACTATCATTCTCCAGCAAGTCTGACGCCTTCAATGATAACACAAAACAAGCACCCCCATTATACATCAAACCGATTTGACTGAGTTGAGTTATTAAAACAGACAGAAGTCATTTATTCCAAGCCAAAAATCCACGTAGATGACAGCTGGCTTCGTCGGCCGCTCTGGATTCTACCTCTGTCTCCGTTAGGTAGCCAGCTGTCTGCAGACGTCAAGCTGATACCGGGAAACGGCAGCAGCAGATATATTAATGTGCTAAGACTGTCTGTGCTGCGACTGATTATTAAATCGTGCTCTACTTAAGCTGCAGAACCTTGCACTGACAGCCCATGAGATAACCTGTATTTCTGAAGATGATATGGGGTGATATAAGGTAAGAGCTGCTGTGGGCGGATGCAAATAGACACAGAAAGTGTCCCTCACAAATAATGATCTACACATTGTTCGGGTTTGCTACGGAGATGGAAAATAACGGGACACAACAGCCGTCTTTGTTGATGACCCCTTGCAGTTTGTATTTTTACACTACGCACTCTTCAGAACAAATAAAAGAACGTGCATCCACACAGTCCCTGACAGAAATATGTGTGTGTGTTTGCGTCAGAGTGTGTCAGTGATGACAGAAAGTGATCCAGTAGTGGCCTCACTGCTTATGACGGCTGTCAGACTGGAGATCCATCTGTGTGATTAGCCACCGGACTGGCTGACTTTCCTCTGGGATGAATCGATCTGAGCTGGACGCTGAGATACTAACCCCCCCCCGTCAAAGATGACTGTGTGTGTGTGTGTGTACACGGACTACATTTTAATATACAGCTTGTTCTGTTCTTCCAACATCTCTTCTCCAGTACATCAAAAGGAAAAGATGAGGCGACGATGTTGGAAAAACATTTTAGTTTGCGCTTAATTATACATTATTACGATGTCATAAAATCGCAGCACATTAGGCAACAAATTAACAAAAACATGCCTCGCTGAGAGCCGTCGCCGCATGCAGAATGCAGAGAATGTTGCACAAGCTTTCAACTTCATCTCTCTTTTCATTTGCTGCCACTTTTTTTTCCCTCCCCCCCTGACACCTTCCTCTCATCTTCCAGCCAGTCTTTGACCAACTACAAAATGGCTTCCCTCAAAGCGGGATCATTTAGCTCCTTGTAGAAATCACTTGGGTTTAGAAAGAGGAAAAAAAAAGAAAAGAAAGAAGAACAGCCAGTTGACAGGGCTTCAGTGGAGTGTCCCTGTGACAGATGAAACCAGAGCTTCTCCTCACAGCGTCACAGATTAGACTTCTCGTCTCTCTTCTTGTTGGATATATAGAGCACCGTAATGTCTCATCATTTACACTCAACATGTCAACTCAAACTCAAACTGGGTGGTGGGTTGCTGTGGGCAAATTAACTAGATCATTCGTGTTATATATTAAGATGGTTTAAGGTACGTAAAACCACAGATATATCTTCTTATGGATATTACAGCTTCAAATAAAACACAGGAAAACTGTAAAACATGGACCTCGTGTGAACACAGATTTCTGGATGTTTTCGATAAAAGTAGTTTCAGTTGCAAATATTGTTATTATTCTATGAACTGAGACATATTTGAGTATAGTAACAGCCGTGTTTACCCGAGCCAGACTGAGTAGAATGTAAAACACTCCTCTTGTTTTCTGGTCTTTGTTAGAAAACTAGATGCTGTCATGGTGTTCCACCAAACAAATGAACAAGTTTGTTTATTTCACTTTAATGGAGACAAATCTGTGCGACTGTTCAAAGTTCACCTCTGCAGTAAATCAACTTCTCAACTGTGTAGAAGCTAATAATAAAAAACGATGTGGCCGGATGAAAAATAGACTCGTTTTGTTGTTTGTGCCAAAAGGAAGTAAGAAAGATTTCTGCGGTTTTGTTGCGTTTCTGAAAACAGATTCCGTCAAACGAACCTTTCCGGAGTTCAGGGCCGTTTCTTTGAGTGTTCTTTCAAACTATTTTGTCTCCCAGCATCCCCAACTTTTTCATCTGTGCTGCTGTCGGGTCAGCGCACTTTTCTCTGTGACACCTTTATCTTGTTGTGATAAACCGAGTGAAGACGAGGAAGGCAAGTGTCACACGGTACACAGAGAGGACAAAGACTTTTTCTACGATCACACTTCCATTTAAAGCGTCTCTTTGAAGCTTCTCTTGTGTAAAGTGTTTTAGTAAATCAGTTACCGTGACAACAAACTCTGCACCCGCTTCATGCTGTTAATAAGACCAATTAAGTGTGTGCTTGGAGAAAAAAAAGTGTTAGTGTTATGCTGGAGTGGACTGTTTCGTCACCCTTTTGCATATAGCTTTACGTGTTCAGGTCAGGAGGACTGTGTGAGAACAAACTCTCTACCCACTCACAGTGTAAACACAGTTATTCACTGCCCCCCCTCTTGCCACAAATACATTTTTCAGTCTATGTCCTTGAAAGGAGGATGTCTGAGAGCTGTCAGTATTAAAACGTCTTCGGTTGCATAACGGCGGCCGTGCTGAGGCAGCGTGAATGTGGAACTCGGCGGGTACCGTCTCAATGAGGCACTTCTGCTGATTTGATTTTTTTTTTTCGGCTTCTGATGAAATAAAGAGTCCCAAAAAGCCAAAAGCATAAGTGAGGCTATTCTTTGTGAGACGATTAAACCTGTGCTAGAAGATGTTCGGACACTCAAAGTATAAAAACAGTTTTGGTGAATCAATGAAGTCAGTAAAGTAAAAGCATTGACAACGACTACATAATGACTCGTATTAAAGTCGTGCTTACAGCCTGAATTACTGACAACCTTTTTACAATTCATGCAATTGGAGCTGTGCCTCTTAGATGAGTTTGTCCGACCTTCCAGTGGCCAGTTCATTTAAGTACTCTATCACAGTGAATACACACTTATGGAAACACAGATCCACACTGGTTCCCTGGTGGTGCATGTCGTACTCACAGTTGTATTGTATGGAGATGATTTTTCTGACTTCAGAGTGGAAGTATATCCAACTCAGATGTGCATTCTCATTGGTTGACCAGGGCTGGGAGACCTGTTAATAAGTCAGTCAACATCTAGAGAGGCGCTATTGATGAGAGGACTGTGCACTGTGTGTCGTAAATGTGGGTGGCACAGAACTTCAAGACGGTATCATCATGGCATCAAGGCGGCTGTGGCTCGGAGATAGAACGTGTCGGCCACCAATCAGAAGATCAGCTGTTTGGATTTTTATACATCTCGCCTGTTCAGATTATATTTAGGCTTATAGGTTATGTGTAATCAACATCGTGGTCACTTTAAATCACAGGTGGGCACCTTTACAGCGCGCCTCAGGTCCACCGATTATCTACCTCTCATGGCGGCGGCAGGTCTGCCAAGATGGCAGCGACAACAACCTCCAAACTGAGCTTCACAAAAGCTGTGGGTGATATTACGGATACTACGTCCATGTTATATACAGTCTATAGAATGACTGGCACTAACAAAGCGTGTAAACAGATAGTAGTTATTTGGCCTAAATGTGTAAAACCCTTGCAGTGGTCCTTTAAACGGTCATGAAATGCCCTACAAGCCTTTGCTCTAAGATGTACTTAAAAGTAGAATACATTAACACTTAATACTGCGGGGCTTCATGTGTTACTGCATTGTAGCTTTCATTAAATCACTAATTAAAACACCCGCAGTCAATGTTAAGAGTTTACAGATCATCTTTCTATCAGTTTAATTAGGCTAATTGCTATTTGCTACAGTGCTCATTGTAATTTGCAGAATTAATAGGCGAAGTCGTGGTGAGAGTCATAAAGGTTGTGCTCCATGCTTGATGGACTCTTGATCCAAAGGGAAGCAGAACATTTGATTTTATTCCTATGTGACAGAATCAAAATTAAATGAATAATTAGAAATATAATTAGATGAGACTGAATTGGAAAATGTAGCGGAGCATTTTGGGAAATCCGCCTTTCATGACCGGAGTCCTGGAGAGGAGACGATCAACACCACTCTCATATGAAGGAGTTAGCTTAGCACAACATAACATAACTTGTTTGAACATTTTTGCTTAAACAAATTTAAAAAAAAGTTTATTTGTATAATTTCAGGGAAGTTTGGATGTGAGCATGTTGAAGAGATTTAGACATTTCTTAAAATAACTTTTTCATAAATGATACTGTGCGGCTCACATTGTTTTTAGCTCTGCTATGAGAAATGATTCATTCAATAACATTTCTTGAAATAAATACAGACATATTTGCAGTTCAGTAATAAGCCTAATCCCTCTGGCTTTATATCCACCTCGATTAATCAGCTCATGGCTGATGGCTTCAAATACCATTTCTAATAGCTTGATATTTACTCCATGCACAAATAACAGTATTTTCAGCCGATGACCCCGTCCTGTATGCTTCAGAGCGACCGTAAACTAGGCCTTCTACAGATTACAATGTTTGCTTTTGACAACTTCCAGACCTTTTTAATTATTGCAGCATTGTTCTGAACTCCAAAGAGACTAAATTTATGGATTTCACAAGAATGCAAAGCTTTGATGTTTCCGCACAACAGAACTGTTTCCTCCCTTCAAAACAACAATAAAAACATTATATAACCGACGCTGGATTGGTGATATTCTGCATGCTCGCGCTGTTACCCTTAAACTGCTGGACACCGTTTACCACAGCGCCATTCAATTCATTACTCGGAAAGCTTTGACTCACCGCTGTGAGTTCTATGGAGAAGTCAGTGGTGTCGGGCTGCCCTCGGCCTGCCCGTGTTCTCATTTATGCGTCCATGCTTTTGAATCTGCAGAGATATTTAACATTAGCAGTTGAACAAGCGTGACACCAGCTCACAGGTCAACAGTCAGCTTTAAAAGTTCCTCAAACCGACTCCGAACTGGGACAGACTGGTTTCCAGTACTATAACACCTCAGTACTGGAACGAACACGAAGTGAAGAATAAAAAAAAACTCTTATTTCATGAACTTGCTTTTGAATTACACTTTCTGCTGTGACCGAGCTTCACCCCCAGTCATTTTTCAGAATGTTTGTATTTGTTTTAATGAATGCGTCAGTGTGTGATAATTACTGTGTGACTGACTCATCTTGTTGTGAGGTTGTAATTAGTTCCCAGGTCTCTCTTGATCTCAATGAGACTTCCTGCATGAATACATGAATGCATCCTAATTAACTGCTGTATGTAGTCGTGCCTGATGTTGGGCCTTGTGTTCTGTGATCACAGAATGTCCTGAGAATGTCACCCTGTGATCTGATTCATGCACACAAACTGTCTTCTTTCCTACAATACTTTAACTTAAAAGGACCTGTGTGTAGGATTTACCGCCATCTAGTGGTGAGGCAACTGAATACCCCTCGTCTCAACCTACCAAGCAGTTCCAAGCATTAAGAAACCGGACTATAGAGCACACCTGAATATAAGCCGCACCCACTAACTTTTAAAAAATAGATAAAAAATTACATATATAAGCCGCACCGGACTGTAAGCCAGGTTGAGAAATGAGATATTTACCGGATACACAGAAAGATTTTGTACCGTAAATGTTTATTTATATCGTCTTTTGGCATTGAATGAGTTCTTCCCGCTGTCATCTCCAACGTCTCACCATTGATTAATTAACGCCAAGCTTATGTGCAGCAGCTCTATTAACTTCCTGGATAGCCAGATCGATGGCCTTCAGCTTAAAAGCTGCATCATACGAACTTCTTCGTGTGATTTCCATGATGGGAGAGGGTGTGAAAATAATTTGCTGTTAATAATTCATCGTGCATGTTGTGTTGTATGTGCTAAATAAAAACTAGCGTGTTCTTCTTTGCACTGACTTCCCCTGTCTGTCTCCTATTTGCACTTCTTGTTAGAGCGCCCCCTGGCGGATGAAGAAAAATCTATAGAAAAGCTGCATCTTTGTATAAGCCGCATGGTTCACAGCGTGGGAAAAAAGTAGCGGCTTATAGTGCGGAAAATACGGTAGTTATGAAAATTCCATTTCTGTCTATAATCCCTGTAAATCGTACACACGTGTCCTCCAAAGTACCAGATGTAAATCACTGAACTGTAGATGTGACTACAAAGTCAAATCTCTATCGGCTGAAAGCACTTTATCGTATCACTCGAGTGATTCATATGTGTTAACTGTCACCTTTTACAGCCGGGAGTGCTTAAAGTTGACATTGCCGCGATGCATATTTGTATCACGCCCCTCTTGTTGTTTTAGTGCCTGCGAAGAGTTTATGGACTATATCAGCTGTATCAGGTGATGCATCTGAGAGAGCTGCTCCGAGTTATCCATCTTCCCACCGACGGTCGGAAAGGTTATGCCGAGAATTATGTAACACGACGACTAAAAGAGCAAGGTAGTCAGCCGTAGTGCTGTTTTTGGTGATTATTCACAAACATCTAGTCTTAGAGAATCCAGAGCTCAATATCTCCCAAAACATGTAATCCAATAACTTCTTGTACGCACAGGATGAGCTCTCACAAGGGAGGAAGCCGCTGTGGTGTGAAACTACACACACGCACACACATCCACAGATGTGGCGTTAAGTCAGGATCTCTTTGAATTCAAAACAGCCGTAAAAATTAATGTGATTAAAAGACGAATTAGGTGTGATGAGGTTTTTATTTCCTTTTAGGACAGCTGAGGATTTATTAGTCGACTGCGAGCCCAGAATTTATTTACAGCTCGAGCTTGATTCTCACCACAAAACATGTTCATTTGTCGGGCTTCTGCAATCAGTAAAAAAAAAAAACAACAAAAAAAATATTTTTAAGTGATCATCATTCAGGATTAGTGCATTAGATTGAGTTTAATTACATCTACATGCGGTACAGTCTGCGTCGAGAGCGCCTGTTCATTTCAAATGCAGCCAGGGACTTTTCATTAAAGCCAGTTACAAAATTCAGTTTGCTTACAAAACACTTGACATGACATTAGGTTTTATCTGTGACCCTCATCATCAGTAGAACCTCTTGTAGGTAGCACAATATAAACAGAGTTTATATTAGCATAGATTATGTGGAGAGGAGTAGGCGTTCTGCACTAATAACAGAAACAACCAGTGAGGCCAAGCCAAACTCTTTGTGCTACAAGGTGAAAATGTATTGACACGAGTTCGTGAAAATCATTTGAATACAAGAGCACTTTATGAGTCGAGCTCTTGGAAATATGAGATTCGAAGGTTGGAGATTTATCCCCCCGCATAGCATTCATCAACAGGTCCATAGTTCCATCATCGCCGGCCTCGTGTGACTCCTCAACAAAGCGAGCAGACGTGCTCGAGTTTCGCTTGAAATGACGGGTGGCTTAAGCTCGTCTGCCGTGTCAGATGGCACGCGCGGGGACAACGGGATGAGATGCAGGGTGCGATTAACACTTTTTGATATCCACCGCCAGCTCTCGGTTCTGTTGTCTTGCTTTCTCTTTCTCGCCTTCTTGGTTTCCAGATTGAAGATAAGATGAAACTTTAATGATCCCGCATGTGGAAATCGTGTCAACGGAGCCTCAAAAACAGTGACGCGACACAGACGGGGAATAAAGACGACAAGAGGGAAAGCGAGTCTTCTAAACATGTGCCAATATGTTAAACATCTGTACATATTAGTTCAAAGTACTGGATAAGGGGGAGTGTGGAGGGTAGCATACGTCTAGTGTACTGACATGAGAAGAAGCAGAAAGAACAGCGGCAGTATGTTGCATTAATTACTAACACCTTCAGTTTTTGTCAGTGTCATCTCCAGAGGATGGACTGTAAAATATATGTAATTATTATACTACAGAGACAGGACTTTAGAACAGGTTAACTGCTGCGTGCACACATATGTTGTTAGACTAGTTTATTTTCAGTCTTGGTCATCAGATCACGTTCGGGTCAAATTGGGTTCTGCGTGTCTCCGAGGTAGAATTTGAGTGGTTTCTAAATGTTTGGCCTTCTATGGTTAACATTGTGGTGACAGCTAAATCGAGTTAAACAATGTTTTTGACCTTTGAACTTCAGGTTTTTATCGATTGCCAGATTTTCAAACAGGCAGCATGACTCAGATGTTACGCATTCAGAATTTACCCAACCCGTGAAAAGTGAATTGAATGCAGCTGCGAGCTGAACCAAGGACATGTTCAGGGTCTGTTTTTATCAAGCATCTCTGAGTGAGAAATCAATTGGAAGCGGGCAACTAACTCTCAGAGTGACACAACTTTTTAGGAACAAACCTTCCAACAAAATGACTCCTATCTCTGCTGATATTCAGGAGAGCTCCCGTGGAGCTCTAACCTGTTAGTTCAGGTGGAAACGTGTTAACAGAAAATCATCGTTTTTGACCTTATGTTAGATACAAACATAACGGAGAATGTGAAAAAAAGCAACAGGGAAAATACAACTTTTACACGGATAACTCGATCTGTCACGACCAAGCATTACCCTCTGTGGCTGTGTGTGCCAAAAACTGCAGTTCCTCAAACGTCCACTTGAAGCTGGCTCGAGAAGTGAGTCAGTCTCCATAAGTCCCCATGTTCAAATGTCCAACTTCACAGCAGAAATAAACATGTTTACAGCCTGGTATAAATAACTGTTTTGGTCTCTATAGATAATTTCCCCTGTACTGAGGGTGAATTTATATACAACTCACCTGGTTCCGTGAAAGAGGTCTATTATTCATTTATTAACATAGAACTGGATAAACTATTTTCTCATTTTAAATCTTGTTATTTTTCAGCATTAACTCTTCAAAGATCTTTGTCATATATGACACTAAAGTAAATCTCTTTGGATTTTGGACTATTTGCTGATTAAAGAAGTCACTTGACTTCATCGCCGTCGGCTGTCTAACAGGAACTTTTCACTGGTTTTTGGACATTTTTACAGACATCATATTCACCAAATTGCTTCATTAATCAACAGTCGTTGCAGACGTCTTTTAAAATAATGAGGGTGGCATTATAATATTTGAGTAATGGCTTCCCCGCGCTGTACAGTACAGACACAGAAGTGTGACTGAGCAGGCGATTGTGCAGTGGAAAATTCTATAATCAATTTTCAAAGGACTCTATTATTACACAAAATATACAACAACAACTCATTTTAATATTTTATATAATGTATAATTGGCAAATATGAGATTTAAGCTATGAATTTCATATATTCTAGATAACATAAGTAAACCAACACATTATGAATTATACCTCTGTAACACTGTAGTTGTAAGAAAACTAAAATACGTTACATAAATTGCTGTCGGTGTGAGATGCCTTAAATATCTGTCCTCTTTGGTTTCAGGTCCTGCTTTAACTTTCAGCTCGACTCCTGTGAGTGACTCCGTGACGCTTGATAAATAGAGAGCTGTTTCTTTTCACCTCTCCCAATACAGTTCACTTAAACTTTAACAAATTGAAGCAGTCATACTGTCCACACCAGTGTGTTTACTCCTTTAACAGAACAATGAGGAGGAAAGCTGTCCCTCTGTTCCAGAGAAAGAAAACATGCAGATGTCTTTATCGATGACATGAGTAAATCTGGAGCGGGCGCTGGGTATTTGTAGAAACTGTCCATGTGTGTTGAATTGTGTGTGTATACACACACACACACCGTATCGCCTCCCTACTTTAGATAACAAGCCTGGTGTGTGCAGACGTGGATGTGTGCTCCACTGTTCACCTTATCACAAACTCCAGGCGGGGGAGTCTTAACACAGTGATGGAGCACAGCGTGCCCGCGCTTTGCTGCTGCTTATTATTATCACCATCGTCATCTGGATGTCATTTATGGGTGGAAGTAGTGTACATTCAAGATAGCATGTCCAGAGATATGAAGTGATTCATTCACTCGCTGATAGATATCACAGGCTGCTTTCAGACCACATCTCTTCTTCTTGTAGTGGCGTTTCCATGATTATATGTTAATGCCATATTTAGATGACAAACTCTAAACCTCACATGAATGCACCAGTGTTATGACGGAGACCTCGATAGGTGTCGATGGTGAATGCTTGTGCTGCCAATAATGAGTGACAATGATGATGCAAAACACATTACCCTGCGGACGGAGTGATAATTATAGTTTCTAATGTGGCACCAATTACCAAGACACATCAAGCTGCAGTGCTCCGAATGTGCAATTGGATTTAATTACATGATAGAAGTATGGCTGATAGCAATGAGAGGATGAGGAGGAAAATACATGCTTATTTCTCAAATTGTCCACTTCCATGCGGACATGCTGGTTATTATGAGCCACATATTCCAGAGACACTGTCAGGCCAGTGCTCTGAGTTTGGCCACATTTGGTGATTTTTCATGGGGCAAACTGCAGAGGAGGGGTGGGTGGTGACCAAAATGGAAAGTATAAATTGGCTCCGAGTGCTGGAGGGTGTGTAGGCCGGACAGCCAGACTTGTTGAGATTTGTGGACAACTGCTTCCTCTCTTTGTGTACTGCATCAACCCACTATGACTCAGGATAGTTCCTCTAATACAGCGAGGACATCATTATCAATGAAAACGCCTCTACTAAACACACACAAAATATAAGAACCCAACTGTCTACACAATGAGCACGTCACACATGTTCTAAACACATCCGTACTTCTGCATGTTTCCCATCACTAGTAGAAATAGCTGAAAAACACAGTCCAGAACCTTGAGGGAGCATATTTTCACCATAGATACTCTGCTGGAAATCACAGCTAATCCACATGAGACACAGCCTGAGGTCAGAGCTCACTTTTGGGTTTGACTGGCCAGTTAGTGAGAGCTGTCAGCTCTGCTTTATTGTTGCTACAGCAGCAGTGATGAAGTGGGAAATAAAGCAGGTAAGCTACTTCCACCCAGTCAATAGCACTCTCAGTTTTCTCCGCAATAGTGGCTCCTTTCTTCTCTTCGCTAAAAACCCATCTCCTAAACTGAGCAACCATAGCTCGGCTCTGCAGGACCGTCAAGCTTTGGAGTTCTATTAAGAGTTTTTTTTTTTCACAAAACTGTTTTGTGTGTTTGTTGGCTCCAGTGTAAGATGCATGCCTGCCTATAACACCTTACCCAATAATGCCTTACTCTAAGGCCAAGACAACAACGTTAATAAGGTTATGATGAGGTGACAGGTTACGTTTCAAAAAGCAACGTTCAGGATAGGATGAGACAAGATGCAACGAATGAATCTGGTAATTTTTCAAAATAAAACAATAAAATATTTTTTATTTATTCTTTCTGTGTGGCCCGATAGCAAATGACCTGCGGACCAGTACCGCTCCTCAGCCTGGTGGTTGGGTACTGCTGCCTTAAAGGCTTTGAACAAGAAATATACAGCAGGCATCATCGGGACAAAACATTTGAAATAACTTGCTAAACTTTCTCAAAATCATGCTGATTAGTCTCAACTTCTTGTTTACCACAGTTTCACCATCTGCATGTTGACTGGTTTGAACTGCAGTCCAAATAATCTGGAATATAATTAGGGAAACTCCACTCGACGGTTCGGAGCAGTGCGACAGTGTGGCCTGACTGCGCAGCGTTCATCAATGATGCAGTCAGCTAAAAATTTCAAAGAACAAGAACAAAGACAAACTGCTGGTCACAAACAAAAGTATCAGCAGTGCTGCTGAGCTCGGCCTGCCTTGCTCTGTCAATATTTACCTCTTGCAGTTTGATCTCGGCTCCGACTTTAAGCCTGTCTTTTTCCCTTAATGAGATTTGTTCTGCTGATTCTTCGTCTGCTGCACTCGATGATAACCAAGAGCCATGCAAAGGCGAGCAAATCAGGCCCAGATCTGAAGTGTGGCGCCATAATGAGCACAATTTTGAAGGTCCACGCTGCAGGAGAGCCTAATGCCCTGTCAGTAACCTGCTGTGTAGTAATGACTGTGCACGTCAGTCGGTAATGCCACTTCCTCAAACATACAGGCAAATACAGACATGGAGGCATGTACACCCATGTGAGGACAAACAACGATCTTTCATTATTTTCCTCTACCACAAATACACTAATGGCCAATTATTTCAGAGACTTTCCCAGCTGTAAACCTATAAACTGTTTTAGCTGCAAATACCCAGCAGACTCTGTCCTGTGAACTATGTCGCTTCATGACGACTCTGTGTAGAAAGTAAGAACTCTCCTGAGGTCAGTGATGGGGGTGACGGTGTTCAACCAAAACAGGCCAGGCTTCGCTGCAGCGGTGACATTTGTGGGACCCCAGGAAGTCCAAAGCTGCATTTCTTTTGCCTTATAAATAAGAGTTTGCTTTCATGCTGCTTCGTAGCTGATAGTATTTCACTGCATTGTTTTCCCCAGAACTTTATTACGGCACTGAAAAGAGCAGCGGTTAGACCCCATGGCATTAAAACTTTTGTTGAGTGCAGGTCCCCTCCTCAGCAGGTTGGACCTCTTTGACTATTGAGTCAACATTTATACTGTAGATATGACATTCAGGAAACAGTAACTATGAACTGCAGCAAAAAGTAGACCCATTTAAAGCGGCTGTCCCATGAACTGGACGATGGGATCATTCCTTCAACCAACAGCAACTTCTGCCCATCGATTTTAGTGATAATTTGCATTAAAGTCTGGGCAAGAGACAGTGGGGTGCCTCCAACTATGGCAACTTTTGGATGCTGGATTGGGTTTATTGTTCATTCGTTATCATATTTGCTGTGGCTGAATACAACTGCAAAAATAAATGACACATTTCAAAGAATATTAGCAAGTTTTGGCAAAGCCGTTTCTAGAACGCCACAAACGGCGTAAACAAAACCAATTATGAAAGTGGTTTAACAAGCGTTTTATTCATCTCATAAACTAAAATGTAATTTGGTCTGGTTTGTCATAAGTTGCACATCAAGCCCACAGACCTGCCATTAGTCTCTAATAACTGAAGCAGAGGGGGCTGATTCATTGGAATTCATTCAGTTTTCATTGGTGGAAATCACCCAATTGGTACGAAATGTAGCTCAAGCTGGCCAAAACCATTTTTTCCTGCCCAATCAAATAAAAAGGACAATTGGCAGGAAAAGCAACGAATCTGGCAATACTGAAGCGGTCTGTAAACTGTGATGGTGTTTACAACAGACTGCTGGCTAATAACTTTTAACAGTCACATTTCTTTTCTCTTACGAGTTGGACTAACTGAAAGATTTGTTTTGTCTGATCATCTGGCTGCTCGTGTCTCCTGACTCTTTCTTACATCTCAGCACTTTCCCTGGTGACTACAATGTGTTTATTATCTGTAGGAACAATGGTTAAACTATTGAAATAAAAACCCAGCGGACCTTTCAGGCCCTGAAAAGAGTGTTGTTTTTTTTTTAATCAATCCACTTCTAATAAGAAGTGATTCTGCATCAACACACAATTTACTTTATTTCACTGAACTCATTTCTGGTTTAGTCACTGCTCTTCTTTTAGCACAATTCAAACAGACATTATTCGTTTTTTAAACTGCCTTTAAATACTTTTCTTGTCATGAATATTTAATGTTATAGTAAAAACATAGGATTTGAAATTTTTACATTTCCAGAGCTTTTAATGTGATGCTGTTAAAAGTTTAGGTGAAAACAAGAGTAAAACATGAATATATTCATTCAGATCAGAGACCCACAAAGCAGCTCATCTTCCAACTCTTTAAATGTATGTGACTATGACTGTAATTCATACAGACATAAAAGTATTGCTGACCTTTTAAGGGTGCCTACATACATTTGTATAAAACCATCACTAATGATGCTCTGCGACGATTCAACTTTGTCCTCCTAATATAAAAGTGAAGTAAATAAAAAGATAAAATTAGTGCAAACATGAGCACGAGTTGGACTTCTGCTCCTGATCTGTGCGACAGACTGCAGAGGTGTTTGGACTGGGTTTAGCTCATTAGCCTCTGAGGTGTTGCACAAGATGTTAGGCCGCTCTTTGAACATGTGGCTGTGTCGAGCTTTGGACTCGCATCGACATATTGGTGACATCAAAGAGAATATGAGAGGCTCAGAGGTACGGCGCAGCAGATTGAGGCGACACACACACACACACAGCCATCAAATTGTGGTGCGTCAGAGAAAGCACACACACACACACAGCCATCAAATTGTGGTGCGTCAGAGAAAGAGAGAGACATTGAGAGAGAATAGTTGTTGAATAGTTGAAACGGCGACGCAGATTGCAACCCCCTCACCTCGAAACGCCCCCTCTAGAGCTGTGATCCTGTGTTTGTCCATTCTAGTCAGACTCCATGGAAGAAGTCCTGAAGTCTCATTCTAAGGTAAAAACATGATGATCCTATTTCCAGGTGATCATGCACCAATGAAAACATAGATATGAATATTATATTCAATCACCAACATATTCTGTAAACAGAGCCCCCTTAAATCTGACACACTGGACCTTTAAACCAGAAATGTCGACTTTAGTGTTGAGCTTGAAAACAAACATGCAACGTTAAATATAAAATGACAGTAAATTGCGGCTGTTCCCCTGAGGCTATTTTCCACTTAAACAGCAGGTAGGTATGGCATGTGAAACACACACTTCAATTACGTTACTGCTGAAATGCTTATGCTGATTCTAAGTGACACCGGAGCAGTGGCTCCAACTTTGCCGGAGAGACGACGAACTGTCGCTGATTCATGGGAGCTGTAACATTTCCGGAACGGAAATGTGTAGAGCTGTGATGTGAATCATAAAGGAAAAGCTAGAGAGACGAGATGAGCAAAGAGGAGTAAAAATATCGCACTGGTAAAACAAGCTATGGAGGAACATCAGGAACAGGATTTCTTTCTGACAGTGTCACAGGGGAACTAGAAATACACTGAGTCTGTGACCTTCACCAATAAAAACCTCTTTTGTAAACCTAAAAGTCTCCTGTGACACCCGTCGTGGGGTTTTATGATCTCCTGTTGCAGCGCGGAGGCCTACTTATTCCCTGTGTGGATGTCACTGCTGTCTGCTTAGTCGCGCATGAAGAAGGAAAACAAAATCCAGCAGAAGAGCGAGCTTCCTGTAGAGACGCAGCGCTGGGTTGGAGTGACAGCTGCTCTCTTGAACTTCTGATTCGCCGGCTCGCTCAGACAAAAGGCTTCATCGCGCGCTCGCCCCTTCGCACTTGCCACACGTGGGCACAGCTGCTTTTTGAATTTTGTGCAAACATGTTTAAAAAAAAAGAATGATGCTCGTTGTTGCTATGGAGTACATTTTCACAGCCGACTCGCAACACAGCCCGCGAGCGCAAATAGCAAAACAAAGAAGTGGTGTGTAGGTGTGCGGCCGTGGGTGTAGTTGCACTCCATGTTCCTAACAATGCATCAGTGTACGTGACAAAGAGTCTCACCAATTAACGGGCCACTCTTGAACTCTCTTCTGTTCTGTTTGAGCTCGGAACAATTTTCACCGCTCGTGGATTTAACATTGTTCCTCCTAACTTATAGTTAAATATTTAAAGCTGGCAAGCGTGACTTACAGTGTCTCGTTACAGCACTTGAATGACAATGCTTTGGGTGAAATGGAACGGAAAATGAACAAAAGCTCTTGCGGAAAACGTCTTAATGATTCTTAATTATCTTTGCCATGGTGCCAAGTGATACAATAGCCATGTAGGACACTAATCCCTCTTACGCTAACTACATATATTAAGCGAATGTCTTTATCCACAACTTGGTGTGGTGTATTTAAATTCCTCTGCAGGTATGTCAATGACTGAACTCCCACACACTGCTGCTGTGAAATTAAGAATGTCACTGCCCATTGTCTCTATGTGGAGCTGTTGATTTGTATGCCAAAGATGTCGGAGTTGCCTGTGGATATTCAAAATCTCATCTTTTTTAGCTTGGTGGCATTCACAAGTTTCCACCCTGCGGAGGTGATCAACGCCACAATGTAAAGTCTGTAATTCTTTAATCAGTCTAGCACTTGCAGCACCAGCCTGGGTCAGAGACGGATTTTTGAGCGTCACTTTTAAACATCTGCAATCACCGGCTGCAGTCTCCGATGCTCAAGGCTCAAACGCTTTTTTCCCCTCTTTCTCCTCGACCTTCAGTATCAATTTTCCATCCTCTGTTCTGCCAGGTTCTGAAGTTTAGAAACCAATTTTCTTTCAGATGATAATTCATGCCCGGCTGCTCTGTTTAATGTGAGAACAAGGACGACGATTGGTTTTTAAAAGGGCCTCTTTTCCTTTTTACTCTGGGCATGTACACAAGTTTTGTGCAGGAGTCTGGCTTATTTCACATTCATGTTTTTATCTGTGCTCTTTGATTGTTTCTCATTTCGCTGTGAATGTTCAAAGCTGTACAAAAGTCTGCTTCTGAAGATGTTTGATATGTTTTAGTACTATTTCTGGATGACTTTGTCAGAATACCATTAGCTCTCTTTAATGGAAGTCTTCATTTTGAATCATATTTGCATAAAGTAGTATAAAGCCTTTTCCACCCAAGTCTCCTTCTTATCCAACTTACAAACATGAACACAAGTCTTGTCCTGCACCTTAGCTTGTTGGATGAGCCACCAAACAAACATTCACCAGTTTGCATGATGGATAGCTAATCAGCAGCATATTAAACAGCATGTAAACATACCTGCAGATGGCACTCAGGTCCAGTTAGATTTTGGTGTGGTCCTTACTTTTTAATACCACTGCCAACAAAACACTGTGTGTGATTTGTAAAGCTACGGCACGACATTGTTTGCTTTGTCTCTTGTCCCCTGCTGGTGCTCAGCCTGCCAGCTGCTATCAAACACAGACACACCAGAAAATATTAAAATAATACAGAAAACAAAACATGGACGTTATTTTTGACTGCAAAAGAGACGACCACATGCGAGAGCTTTTTCATAGGGCGGTTAAAGTCTAACAGTTTGGAACCATTCAATATTTTTCACTTTCACGGCTTACCGGGACTCTTGGATGTCGCTAATGTTATTAGTAACACCTGTGTTTTTCTTTGCTTTAAGTCACAATGCGGTGTAAAAGGCAGATTCTGCCCCCACACGGACCAGAAGGGAGGACTAATCAGACAAAACAAGTGAAATCACTTCATGAGCTAATTTGGATGTGGGAGTTAATCATCCAACACAAAGAGCGGAACGAAAAAAATCGAGCAATCACGCACGCGTCAGCATCAAAGACGGTGCCGTTTCTCTTGACAGCAAATGTTCCCTCAGAGAAAAATTAATTACCTTTCAAATCCACGCTGGTGCCTCTATTACGACCCTACATGTAAAGCACTATACGTTACACGAAGCACAAAGTGAGTCCCGCAGAGCCGGCGTTAAATTACACAGGCGTGGGGAGGCAGGTCTTTACATTGTATGGAAGATCATTTTTTGTTCTATTCACCCAAGCTTGCTTTACTCCTCTCCTCTCATTTCATGCACAATAACCCTCTTAGATGAAGGGCTTACAGTTGGGGTGATGCGACGCATGAACTATGACTGAATATCTTACAGCATTTCCATATTACATTTCTTAATTACATTTTAAATGGCGTTGATATTTAGAGATTCCTTGTGAGCGCTTGCATCAGAGGACTCTAATATGATCACGTGGCGGAGTTTATTTTTGTGCAAATATCTTTAGAGAGAGCCTATCGGCAAGACACCCATTTGAAGACACGTTTACAACGCTGTGGGCTGTTGTCTGAGTTCAAAGATGTGTTAGAGGATTTTTAGTGTTCCATTATGGAGAAATAATAACTGCGTGGGCGTTAATTATGTTTAAGTAGCTAATGGCTTTTCTTTGTAAGAGTTTAAAATAAGCTGATTGCTACTAATTGTACTTTCAAGACTCAAAAACATTTCTCGCATTGAGGTAAACATTCTTTATGAGCCACCCTCCATCCCAGACTTCTGATTGCGATCACGCGCCGCACAGGTCCTCCGCAAACATTTCTTTTCCAGACCAATGCGGGCAGCATCAGCATCCCGCCCAGACACACTCTGTCCAGATACACATCACACATGTGCGGCCACCGCTCACCAAGAAATCCATTCGTTCTCTCTGCACATTTCACAAGCGTTATCAGCTTCGGCTTGGCATTAAGTCGTCTTGGAGCGAAGCTTATTGAGAGCCCATCAATTTTCTCATGGAACGCTGTGTCATTACGTTTCTTTAATCCAGTTAACGAGAGGACGGAGGGAGACGAGATCAACAATCATCAACTAAAAGTCCAGTATTGATTGTAAATCTTTCCTGACAGGAAAAGAATATTATCAAGTTAGTGCAGATGTGAAATATCTCCATTTTGTTCTGTTGTGATGTACAGAGCGTGGTGGCTGAAGGTCACGGCGTGCAAGCATCGATCACACCAGGGAAAGTGAGAGGGGCAGACTTGTCTTGATTTGACAGTCCCAGCAGCGCTCTTTGAACTGAACCGTGGGTGAAGCGGAGGGAGATGGAACAACGGCGCGTGAGTCAAAAAGGAAAAAAATGAGGATGGAGGGAGGTGTACGCCTCCCTGTGTACGCTTTGACATGGAGCTCGTCGCCTTGAGCTTGTCGCCAGTGGAGGGTTCCCGTGGTAACCCAAGGCTAGGACGCTAAGCAGCATTAAAAACTGGCGAGAGCGAGCTGCATTCCTAAAATGCCTTTGTACCGTTGCTGTACTACACACACCCACCTGCTGCAAGCCATGCTGCCAGCACACATCACAACCGCCCACGCACACACACGCACGCACACACACACGCACACACGCACACACACACACACACACACACACACACACACACCACCTTTAACAATTCAGACTCTCTCTGATCTCTCTAATCTCTGCATGTACAACATCACTCTTCCTCCTGGTGGATTTCTATCAAAACTGAAAGGCAGAACAGTGAAAAAAAATATAAAAGGAGAAAGTTTGTGAGGCGTCACGTACACACTGACAAACTTTTGACATGTCTTGTTGTTTCACAGTTACAGGAATCTGTCCACCTGCTGCTGCTTTTACACACCACAGTAATTGTCAGTTAGCCGCACTCTTTTTTGATGGAATTCAAGCTGATTCTCAGCTCACACCAAACTCAGTTACAGCCATTTAACACAACGCTGATGAGCGCTGCATTATCACATTGTGAGCGTGTGTGTCTGTGAGAAGCCGTTAAATTGATGCGACTCCTGAAGGAAAATCGTCCAACCTGTACGAGGGTGTTCTCTTTTGTGCACCCTGACAGTTGGAAACTTGTATTGCTGAAAATGTCAACTTTTCGCAGACAGCCTTGTTTCCGGCCTTGAACACAGTGTACTTTTCATTCAGCCGGCGGGTTTTGAAATAGATTTGAAAAGACCATTTTCTCAAACAAGAACACCGTGTAGTCATTACGTTAAGGTTACGGCTTCCAATCTGCATCTTTCTGAGATATCATGACAACGCGTGCTGCCTTCATGTGCTCTTCATGCGTTCGCTCTATCATGCTAAGTGAACGAGCATAGCAAGGGGAGGGAAAAACTCCTCCGTCCTTCCTAACCCTTTTTTTCTAACTTGTCCCCAGGCTCCTCAGTCCTTCCTGGCAGCTCGGGCTCCAGAGTCCCCTTTGTCATTTCCACTTCAATTACAGCCAGGCTTTGCGACGGGAGCCCCCCACAGCACTGCGCATTTTCAGTCGTCCCTTGAAAGACGAACCTCCGTCGCCCAGCGAGAGCGTACATATTCAGTTTACAGTGGTCAAACAGTCAAATACATCTCTCACTCCCCCGTCTGAGTCCTCCCCTACCTTCCTGGACAAGCTGTGAGTAATGAGAGTGGGGTCTGAGCCAAGCTGTTTGGCTGTGTAATCTCTTTCATAATGCCCTTCATTGGAGGGCCAGGGGTCATAAATAAACAACAGAGCGGACGGTGACGTGGTATCACAGGCGGTTGGGAGGCAGCGTCGAAGGCGGGCAGATTGTAAATTGGTCTTGCTTGGGAGAGAGGGGTGGGGGTTACAACACTGATGACTGACTGAGAGGGTCATACGGTGCTGTGGTGTGACTTCTGCAGACACTTATTATGCTGAAGGTGTGATGGGCAGGGAGGGAGAGGGAGAGGGGAGCGTTGAATGGCAGAGCTGTCTGGGGGTTATGTTGACTGCTGGACCTTGTGATGATAGGGAGCTCCCGTGGGGGAGATAGGGGGGGACCTAGAAACAGCGTCCTTCTGCAGGTGTACTCTTTGTGCGCATTGACGCATGACCGGATGTGCACGTGAGGATGTGTCAGTGTCGGCTCGGCCCCGCTGCGGGCGTTTCTTCTCCTGGAAGCTGCGAGACGAGCGGCTGGGGTGCACATTTGCAAGTCGCTGCAAGGTCAGAGCGGGCCTCGTTGCTCAGTGTCAAAATGGAGGACGGGAAGGAGGTAGGTAGGTGGGAGGGTGGTGGGGGCGGGAGGAGAGTCATCATTGTCTCTGTGGGGGGGGGCCCGGGGGACCTGAGTCCTTGTTGAGTCCTTGAACTCCTCTCTTTCCTGCCTGCTCACAAACACACAATAAACGCCTGCCTTTCTGAAACACAGATGCACACAGAGGAGGACGCAGCGTTCTTATGAACGACATGTTAGGTGCTTCATGCTGGAACAGGTTGAGCTATCGCACAGGGGGGCTACTGTAACGGAGACAAGTGAATTTCACTGTCGGGTGAATTAACCATCTGTCCATCCATCAAGTGCTAGTTACAGCGAGAGACACAATGACTCAGCAAAACAGCTGGCATGGTTAACAAACACATATATATGTTTTCATATTCTAAGTGTGTGCATACTGAACAAAGACACGTTTACACTGTAAATAAACCATCTGTAGATCTGTAGTTGCCATGATCAGACTTTGAAAGACATCGTTACTGATTTAATAATAACGAATTATCCAACATGCGTGATGTTCATATGTGGCCTTTGGTTTGCTAGTTCTGTTAATTGGCTAAAGTTTATGGTTCATATCCAAAAACCAAAACTGTCAGTCATTTATGGAACCAGAGCTGGCTCTCATTTGGTGCTTATTTGCCAGAGCACGACCAAGCGTGCTCACACAATCTGCTGGGTTACTAGTGTCTGCAGTTATTACTAAATATTGTTTAATGATTAACAAGAGCTAAAATGGTAGTTCAGCTACAGAAAATTCATCTGCAGCCATTTTGATAACTGATTAACCTATTGTCACCTTTTAATCAAGTTTTCAGCTTCTTAAAGGTACAGTGATCCAATTCAATTTGATTTATATGGCAACAAATCATAACAGAAGTTATCTCATTATGACTCTTTTATCATATTATTCAGAGACCCAACGATTCCCACCATGAGCAAGCACTGGGTGACAGTGGCAAGGAAAAACCTCCTTTAACAGACAGAAAGCTTGAGGAACTTTAGGGGGCTTTGTTTTGAATATGGCAGAGACAGAATATAATATGTATACGCCTGTTTTCATGAGTGTGTAATTATCTAAAAATAAGAATTGTTTTGTCTTTGTTACCTTTGAAGGAGCCTTTTATTTCTACAGACGCCGTGGGTCCATGTTGAACCGCCATGTTTCTACAGTAGCCCAGAACAGACAAACCAAACACGGATCTAGATAAGAACTTTTTGTGTTTCACAGCCACTGGAGTTTCACCTTCATACTTGCAAGGTTGTTAAAATCACTGACTACATTGCTAATTGCCATTAAATCCTATACACACTAAACCTTTAAATGAGTTTCTGTTGCTTTTCTGTGTTTTAAATTAAAAACAAATAGTTAGTATTCAAATGGTTTGTTTGTTGGTCCAAACGAGGAATCTGAAAATGGCACTTTGGGATTCAGTGGTGGGCATTTTTCACTGTTTTCTGACAACCAATTAGAAAACATCACAAGAGGCTAATTTAACCACAAATCGACTATTTACATATCATTTGCCAACACTGCTCCATGATTGGGATGCTAATCTATGAATGCTGGTACTGCTTCCTTATCAGCACGTGGCTTCCACAACCCACAGCTGTGCCACAGCATTGCCCCTTTCAAGTGAAATTAGGCCTAGAAAGACTTTTACGTAACATACCACCAACACAAAGTACTTAGTATGCTATGCAACCCACTTTGAGCCACCAGAGATGGCTACAAAGCCTGCACTCCCACGGATCGCAGTGGAGAGTAAGCATGTGTGGCAGAGTGCTTACGTCCGGAGAAACAGTTTTGGGCAGAACTTTCAAAGTTTCTCCGTCTTTCTCACTTCAATCGAAGCAACATAACAGAAATGTTCCGATGTGTAAAAGTGAATTGTCAACATGTTTACTGAGACGGAGCGCTGAAACTGAAGCTCGCAGATGAATGTGGTGGAAAAGTGTGGACGCACAGGCAAACACTTACACACTCAATGGACTATATATCCTGCAATTTTCCCTTCTTTGTCATTCTATTCATCATTTTCAGCGCGCGTTCCCTCTGTCCTATTCACTCGCTGCCTTTTGACTTTCTCTCTTCGCCTCTTTTTCAAGGATCGCGAAAAAATGAAAAACGACCTAGTTGATCAAGGTGGACTTGATAAATGGCCATAGAAAATTCTGCCTTTTGAACTTCTTCTAATTTTATGTGGCATCAGAACACTATTGTGCCAAAGTCCAAGCCCCCAACGTTTGTAAAGGCATTGCGGTGCATAAAAGCCCCCTTATGAAGTGTGCTGTCAGCGTGTGCAGGGAGGGCCTATTCATCTACATGGAGTTTAGCTTTATCAAAGTCATGCATGGTTGAGAGTATGCAATCGCTCACTGAATATACAAAAGACTAAAGGATTTGTGTGAGGAGAAAGCTTCACAGTCCACACACCCTGGCTCATTTCTAACATCAAACACTGCTGTTCAAAGAGATAGTGTGTTGTGTGTCTGGGTGTGTGTGTGAAAACGCCTCCAAGAAATGGAAAGTGTAGGGAGTGTAAGAGAGAAGCAGGGGGTAAATGGTCAAAGCAGATGTAAGGAAAGGAGATTTGCCATGGAAGAGGAGTGAAGAATGAAAAATGTATTGGCTCTTCACTGAAGGTAGAACGACACTTTCACCCTGACACCTAGTCATCAATGGTCAACCTCAAACATCATCCTCCAGCCTGCAGAAACCACTCGAAGGCTTTATTTTAAGTTCAGTTAGTTGAAGATCAAGTAAGCGGCCCCTCGTGGTTCACTCAGAACAATGAGTGTCACAGTCAACATGCTGTTTGTCTATGCTTAAAACTTACCAAGCTGGCAAGTGCTCAAATAAAGGCGTTATAAGTACAGTCTAGTAAAAAGTCACCAAAAACATGAGTTTATCCACCAGGGATGAGGGAGGAGCACGAGTCATCAAGTACAAAGCGGCTACCACCACAGCTCTGAAGTGAAGCCAATGTACAAGTGCTAAAAAATAATTGCAGTTTCTCAAACGGCCTCTTGAGGCTGGCTGCAAAACAAGTCAGAATGTCCAACTTCACAGTAGAAATAAACATGTTAACGGCCTGGTACAAAAAACAGTTTCGGGGGTGTTGTTTAGCTCAGTCGGTAGAGCATCCGCCCCATGTACAAAGGCTCAGTCCTTGCAACGTTGGCCCAGGGTTCGAATCCAACCTGTGGCTCTTTCCCACGTCATTCTCCGTCTCTCTCTACCAACATTTCCTGTCACTCTTCAAGCTGTCTCTGCCAAATATAGCTATAAATAAAAGGTAAAAAAATAAATCAAAACACAGTTTCGTTCATGACAACTGTACTGAAGGTGACTTGTTATAGAACTCACCTGTTCACATTATTTTAAGGCTTAGGTAGGTGGTTAGGTGCCACCTCCATCCACAAATTTGCCCATTTTCGGATTAGCCAGAAGGCGGCAGAGGCATGACTGCCAAGATGGCGGCAGCCAGAGTTGCCACACCAAGTTCCACGACAGCTCTTTGAAATTTATGGGTGACGTCACGGAGACAACATCCATGTTTTATGTCGAGTACTCGGTTTCTCGATGGCCTAGTTTTCAGTCACACATCACCTGATCTAACGTTATAGGCAGAATGGAAAACGGGCATGGAAAGTGATGAAAGGATTTCGACAAAATAAACTAAATGAAGCACGCAATGCTGAGCTCGCCTTCATCAGAGAACAAGCAGTTCGATGCCTAACCATTCGTCATTAAGCACAAGTGGAGACCATCAGTGGAGACAGATAAGAGGCAATCTATCATTACTTCGCTAGCAGTGTTAACACATACCGTTGTGATACAATCAGGGCAGAGAAAATTAACCAGCTCATCATGAAGCTGATGGAGCTTGTTGAGCCAGACAGAAAAGTAGACTACTGAGGACCCTCAATTTTATATATATATATATATATATATATATATATATATATATATATATCCTCTAGGGACTATGACTATCAAGAGCAAACTGGCCAGTGTTTCTCAAGGCACGATTTGACTCGATAGTGGTGTTAGAGTAAAGGTCAGGTAATCAACAAAATTATTGGAATGGTCCTGTAGGGACCAAACAACCGGTAACCAATTTAATGCCAATTTGTCAAGTCTTTGTTGGAGGTACACTTGACCCAAGTTGTGGACAGAACAATGGAACAATAGACCAACATCGTTGGGTAATGCTTGAAACTTAGTAGTTCGTATGACTCAGAGATGCAACAGTTTTTCTGTGTTCAGCGAGTTGATTTTAAGGCTTTTATAGACCTCATTCATACCACACAGAATGGAATTTAATACCCGTTTCATGGTCAGAAATATGACAGTATGACCAATATAGCAATAAGGCCTTGAAATATATATTACTATATAAAAAATGTCCAGCTCTTTGTAGCAGTGCATGATAATCATTCCTAATGATGTTATCAATTAAATGAACACGATCTGGACCCAGATAAGCAGCAGAAAATGGATAGAGGGATTAACCAATGAAAACTGATTTATTCATTTAAAACAGCCCATTAGACATTGATGATGAGCTTCATTGTTATTGCATCCAGTAGTAGAGACACTGTTTGCTACATAAGTGAAAGTCCACAGGAGGAAAAGGACTGCCAGCCTTGTCCGAGACAATCTACGGTCACAGCAATCCTACTCTTACTTTATAGGTGTGTAACATCTCCCAACAGCCTCCCAACAACTTTTTATGAGTAACATTACAGCCTACGTCAAGACTTGATTAAACCAAAGGCGAGACTTTTTAATACCTTTGCAGAAACTGAATTTAGTGTTTTTTTAAGACTTTGCAAGATACCCGATCAGAAACAGATGAAAACCTTGCAATCTTAGACGTGATTATAATTCAAATATAGGGAAAGCTGTCTGTCAGTTTTTCCTTAAAGGCTCTCGTGGTAAATTGATTTGTATTTGGGAAAATTGACAAAGCTTGAGAGATAAGTTCTAATCCTGCCTTTGTTATCATCTCCACACACCTGGCCAAGTGGCTGTGTTTGTTTGATTGCTGGTTTCCGATAGTTCAGATAGGAGCAGGTTTCTCGCACAGTTAAGCCATTCAAAAAGCACTTAAGTTAAAGCGTATCAATGCCTGCAGGTGCAGAAGTTAAGGAAAAAAACAAACAAACCAAACCTATTTTATTCTATTGGCTTTGTGTCTGTTAAAATGTGTACAAATCCGAGCAGAGCTGTGATCCTCCAACATAGCAGAAGTGGTTAAAAAACTCAAGACAGCTCATGCTGGTGACTGACTGCTTATGGACTCCTCACAAGGATGTGTCAGCCAAAAACTTTAAATTAGCAGCAAAGTGAAATACATCTCAGAGAAGGGGGATTCACTCCGATGATTTCAAAACAAAAGCAGCTCTCGACCTTCACTTTAAATGAAACCTTCATTTGTCAAGAGATGCTCTGACTGGCGAGGACCGGCAGAGCTCTCTGCTCAAGTGGATATAAAAACAGCGCTCCGACACTGCAGTGTTCCATACAGCCCTGCATTGTGCCAGGTTCAAAGGCTGCTGTAAACACTGTCGGATGCATCTCTCACAGATTTTAACCTTGCAAACAGGAAGTGAACAGAGTTTGACCACTTGGGGAATCAGGAGCCCACTTCACAGTCCCGGCTGTGCTGGAAAAGGTTAAAGGCTGCAGCAGTACATGCAAGCTGAGGTAGATACCACCTCCACACAGCTCATTGATCGATCTCTGTACTGATATTTGTGAGGATCACTACTGTCCACGTTGGCACGTCCACAGACAGGAAGGAAACTACAACACTCCTCTTTGGATTATAGTAACAGAACTACAGAGAACTTTTGGAGTTAAAGACAAAGGAGTCCATGTGCATTGGGGACAGAGGCCAAAGTTAGTTTTTGTACTTGTACTTGTTCAAAATCTTTAAATGTTTTTGACACTGACTAAAAATACAAGCCTCCACCTCCACAGAACACAATGAGCTGAACCAATGTTCGGCTTCACCACAGTAGAAAGCAGACTTGTATACACTAGGGATGTCAAACTGACAGATCAGTGTATACTGCGTAGAACTTTGGTGTTTCTTATAGTACGCCTTGGTCTACAGTAGCTCCAGCATCATTAGTTCCATTTCCTGATACAAAAAGTCAGTTTGACTTGCCATAATAATGCTTACATCAACAAGGACATAACTGCATCCAATCAGACTGTAATGTTTACATGGGTCCTGACCCGATTCCTTAATGACATCTAGCTATTGATGGAAATGTATTAATGCAGTGACCGTGCAGTGAGGTTAACCTGCCTGAATGGCAGTTTAGCTGATGCAGCAGCAGCCCCCACCCCGCCAACACGTTAAATGAAACCTTCATTTGCATTTACTTGACGCTGTACTTCATCTTCTGCCCGGTCGGTCCCAGATATGATCTCAATTCTTCTATCAGCAGCGAGAGAGAGATCCTGTAGGGAGGCCGCTGTGTTCTCGTGTCAGCCGAGACAAATAACTTTTCATCCTGTGGACGACTTATTTGAACCCAAGCACACACTGTAAATCAACCTGCGCGCGGCCGACGGAAAGCTGCGAGATGCATCCACAGTCCTCTCCAGCCTGTTTCCAAAGAGACGTTACTGTTCGAAATGAGAGCCTCTTGCTGCTCCCCAATTGAAACCCTACAGCAGTTTCATTTAATCTGACAAGTATAATCTTCTGAGATTGCCCTTTCCCGCTGTGATGTTTGGAAAGCTTATAAAAGACTCACTTCATTGATCTGAAGACACTTTAAGAGGCCTTATTGTTGTTCCCATGCCATAATCACAAATAGACCCTTTGAAATGGAATAATGCCAAACAATGCCAGTCAGTGAGGGAGTTGCCCATGCAATAAAGACTTAATAGTTTTATCATTGCTTTGAAATCACAGTGTGTGTGTGTTGCTGTCTGCCGGCAGTTCAAGTACAGCTCCTTTAATGTAACCGCAGATGCTGGCGTTGTTGAGGTCGTACAGGATGAAATACGAGATGTTTTATAGTAAAAATCCGATAAACTCTTCAATCTTTGGGGACAAATTACTATTTTCATTGACAATCAAAGTCATTAAGCAGAGTATATATAGTCTGAAAGATGCGCGCACACCCCCTTTACCACTCATCAAGCCCTTCACCTCCCACTGCGCCAAAATGAATTCCCCCTTGAGGCCAGCCATTCAAGGTTTACGTTCCTAATGACCCACAATAATTCAACTGTGATTGATCAGCGGAATCGAGTAATGAGTTTCAACCACCATGCCGAGACAGAGATCTCTGAGGCTTCTTCACCACTGTATTAAGCATTGTGCTCCCTGATATCTCACAGTGCGGTCAAATAACTCACTGCCATTGGCCGGGGCCCAGGCCGATATCTCACCGCGGTTGGCTGCCGCTTACACTGAACACACAGTGTGCGGGGAAACCGTGCATGACAAACGGCGCCCTGCATTCGCACTTTATTCGAGGAGGGGGGCGACAGATCGGTGCAAGGACAGCTTGAGGAAGATGTATGAGTTGGTGGCATAATGTATTCATAGGGAAAAAGATGGAGAAATTGGTCTTGAGACATGATGAAGAGCCCACTGAGGTGTCTCTGAGAAATTATGATGAAGCTATGCAAATAAGGCCTGCAGCTGGATCTCCAGCGTGTACTGTTGTATTAGCCTGTCACTGATGGTAGACTAATACTCTGACTGAGTGAGCGATGAGTCCATCTATTACTGAAATTTAAATCCAGAATTATGATGAAATCAAGTGAAAGTCTGCAGCAGATACAGTACCAGTCAATAGTTTGGACACATCTTCTCACTTTCTTATGTTTGAGACCATTGGAGGTAGTGTTGACGTACAGTAAATAGCTTTATTCAACTACTGTAGTAATCCATATTATGGCAAGAACCACTTAAATAAGTAAAGAGAAATGACAGTCAGTCATTACTTTAAGACATGAAGGTCAGACAATCGAGAAAATTTCAAGGAAAGGAAGACCAAGAGTCATCTTTGCTGCCTGACCACCGTGATTAGAGCCCACATAAACATAAACGCTCTAGAGTTCAAGTAGCAAACACATCTCAAGACTCAACTGTTCTGAAAGACTGCCAAAATCTGACCTTCATGTCAAGCAGCTGGAAAGAAACCACGACTTAGGGAAACCAACAACAGCAAGAGGAGAACTGTTAAGACAACAAGCACAATGAATGGACATTAGACCAGAGGAAATCTGGATTTTGATGTGATGAGTCCAAATTTGACATTTTTGGTTCCAACCGCTGTGTCTTTGTAAGACGCAGAAAAAGTGAACGGATGGTTTCTACGTGCGTGGTTCCCACCATGAAGCAAGGAGGACGTGTGATGGTATGGGGTTCGTTTGCTGGTGAGACTTTTGGTGACTTGTTCAAAATTCAAGGTCATCATTTGTTTTTGAACAGGATAATGACCCCAAACACACCTCCAGGCTAGGTAAGGGATGTCACGTCACCCAACGTAAACCCAGTTGAGATGTTAGGGATGAGTTGGACCACAGAGTGAAGGCAAAGCAGTCAACAAGTGCTCAGCATTTATGAGAACTTCCATTCCAAGTGACGACCTCATGAATCTGACTGAGAGAATGTCAAGAGCTTGCAAAGCATGGCTACTTTGAAGAATCTAACACTTTTTTTTGTTTACCATGTTTCCATGAGTGTCATTTCATAAATTTGATGACTTCAGAGTTAATCTACAATGTAGAAAAAAAAAATAATAATAATAATAATAATTCTAAAGCTATGATTAGAATCTAAAATCAGCACTTTATTCAGGGGACCCTTGATGAGTCACCAATTTAAAAGCCTAGCAGCAAGACAAACACTCATATCTTTCACCCAGCGAGAAGAAGCCTCATAACGGAAGTTAAACGATGTTAGCACATTACACTCTTATATCTGCATCTGTGTCAGAGAGCAGCTTTTAAATCTACGCCAGTGCATTAACTATAATTCATCACATTTTCTTTCTTGTTTCTCTAAGCAAATAAGAGAAGAAGAAATCCTTTTGACTTGTCGGAAGAATTACCTCAAGGGTCGACTGAATATTTAAAGAGTTTCATAAATGAAAAGACAAGATAAAGTGCTGCAAAATGGACGTCCTTTTAACTGTTTGTACATATTCATATAGAACGCACAGTATGTCCCAGAGTCCTGATTTGGGAAGTAGGGAAAGCAGTTCAAAGATGTCTTACAGCAGATACTGACTGTTCCTCCCCAAGGCCCATCAACACATTCAGTCCTCTTCAATAAATATTTCACCACAAAGGTTATGCATGAATCACCATGTGTTCAGTCTGTACATTCATTTTGCGCAGTGCAACTTGTGCCACTCTTTTGTAGTGTGTGATCAGCTGCAGTTGTGAAGCCCAATTTTTGTTGTTTTTTTCTCCCCCTCGCAGCCAGAGAACAAGCCACTGCAAAAAGATTACCATCATCCATCGGAAGTGTCCCCGAAAATCGCTTGTATTTCAATTAGGCTTCTTCTTGGAGCTCTCCTCATCGACGAGTTTAGAAAGTGGAATTTCTGTGTGATTAGTGCTTTGAATATCATAATACAGCTGGAGAACACAATGGGTCTGGCTGCAGAGCCGCCGCAATTAAAAATGACGTCATGTTAAAATACTCTTCCAAGGCTAGAAAATGCAAATTACATGCAGATTAGAAATATAATTCATGTATTAATTTGGCATGCTGAGTGGTGATTAGGTGAGAGGGAGTAAGCAGCAGCCGCTAATGCTCGGAAACAGCTAAAAACAGTTTGGTGAGAGGAAGCCAAGGCCGGCAATTCCCTTCATTTACTCAATGTGAGGGATGACCTTTTCACAGAGTCCCTGCCTGTGATGCGAAGGAAGCACGCATATGTAGGGGATTGAACTTTAGCCTGCATGAAACATCTGACATATGTTGCTAACTGTTTGTGTCTCCGCAGGGCTGTTGAGGACACAGACAGGGCGCTGAGGAGGAACGACAGAGCAGGCAGGATGACGACTTCTCTAAACGTCTGTTATCTGGGTTTGGTTTTAACGTCCAACGGCAACATCAAACCGCAGAATATATCCTCCCACCTCTGGAGGAGGACGCTGTGGATGAGCTCCACATGATTACTTCTGCTCAGCCTGTGAGAAAAAGATGAATAATAAGTCTTCTGAGGCTCAGGTGGAGGCTTGTCAAGTCTGAGAAAATGGGTTTGAGAAGAGTGAGCATTTACCAGGCAGGAGATTAAAGATGCTACCGGCGTGCATTATGGGAAATGTAGGATCCGGCATTTTTGGAGCTTGTCCCCTGATACGAGGGACTAAAAGACTGAATATTTCAGTTTCTTCTTCATCATTCTATGTATGCATCTCTTGTGAGCCTATCCCTATAATAATTATAATCATGTTTTATTATTTAAAAGGGAGAGACAGCAGGTCAACAGTACACATCACGCAGAAGTGGTATACATCACGTGAAAGCTGGGAGCCTGAAGCTTAATTTGAGATGCAGCTCAGCACTGTGTTATTCTTGTCATGAATATGTAATAAACATTGTGTTATGCTGAGGCGCCTATTCAAATATTGAAAGTTTGGAGTGTACACGGGCTCAGTAAATAATGACTAAAGCATATGACGGCTTTTTCCAATGCTTGATTATATCTCATCAGTTGCTGGAGCAGTTTTTGGGTTCATACACAGATTGAGGATACAAATGGACCAAAATCCCTCCAAAGTGCCACAATAAGACCTTTGAAATTTGGAGATTTCTGTAGGAATTGTGTTTTTTCCAGGGATGCTGTAGTAAATATACATATCTAGACTTATTTGTAAAAGGATCAAGACAGAATTAGAAATATGGAAATGACAGTTTTTGATTGAAACATGTAACACATGATCACAAAGCTGCCTTGTTATCACCCCAAACATCTGTGTATTCTATCCCGCTGCTCGTGTTCAGATTAGAGGTCAGATTAGAGGACGGAAGACATCTGACACAAGCGGTGGTAAACCGACACGTAATCAATGTCGAGGAATTTATTTCGAGACTCGATCTGAAGGAGACCTGAGGACAGTTAGGACCTGACACAAATACGCCGAAGCACAGACAGCAGCAGCAGCATAACGTGCCACCAGCCAACAAGCAGATACGTCAAAAAGAGTTTCTTATGTGTTACATGTTGACACACAGCAATACAACGGTACCTTTCTCAGCTCGACTCAGGGTCGACAAACAACTTCCATTGTGTGAAACACATTTGAATAACTTCACCCACACTGTCACATCATCAGCACAGCACAAGTCATCTTTGATCACCATCTCCAGATGCATATTTAAATTAATAGTCTGTGATAACAAGACGTCGGCTAGAGAACCCCATCAACACCCTCGTCCTTCTGTTGAAGTAACATGTAAATACGCTGCGTATGATTATTGTCTTGTTCAGACAGGAAACACTTGAGAAAGGAAGTGATCCTGTGGGATCGCACCGTGCACCATATTTTCTCGTCAATAATTAATTATGTAATTCTCTTTGATGACAAAGTGAACCCAGAAGACGTTAAAGCACGCGGAGGCCGATAAAGCCACTGCTTCATTAAACAGCGAGATTGAAGCAGTGAACCTCAGAGGCAACAGTAACTTTTATTCCAGGCTTGTTTTTTAGTTCTCAATCTCCTCTGGCATTCTTTCTTTCCCCCCTTTCTTTCTTTTCCAGCAGAGAGAGCTCGGCCGAAATACATGAGTGCTGTGTCTACCTATTATGAAAAGGGCTTTTAAAAAGCAGAAATAGGCTGCATCCCTGACTGAGCAGCTATTTGACAAACGGACAGAAAGCTGTGGTCAGTGTAGCATGCCGTACCTGACACAGCTGGCTCTCGTTCAAAGCAATACAGGCTCCGTCTCCCCATCCAGCATCTCTGGAAGAAAGAAAAGAGAAAGGCAGGTCAGGACAAGTTACGTGACTGAAGAAAGAAAATATGTCGGAAGAAGGAAGCAACATGAGAACTATTTTCAACAAAACATGTTTTATTGAAGGCAAAGTGTCACCATGACTGTAGAAGGAATTGTCTCTTAAACTAAATAAACCCTTATTTTGTTGAGTTGAACTCATTCTGTTCTAAATTGAAACGATGAATCAGCGTTGTGCGTTTCCAAGTTGCAGACACAAACTGCACAAAGCCTCGACTCAAACCAAAGCGTGACACGCGCCGTTAGGGAAGGTTTAAGTGTAATCAGCTGATGGCTCATCAGTATTCCGCAGGCAGGGGCGCTATCGTCTAACTATGGCAACAAACAGACGCAGATGGCGGAGGGAATCTATTGATGTATGTTCTTTTATGAGAACTTATCATTCAAGGCCCACTTACGCCGAGGAAAGGTCAAATGAAATTCGCTCGCATAGGATTTTTTTTCGCCTGATTAATAAGCTTCCGCGGCAGACGCTACACCCACACACGGCGAGATTCAAATACATTTTCAGGTTTTCATTTTACTCGGATGATGACACTGAACTCCAGATAAGAACACACTAGTTTAATTACAATATTCCAAAAATTAAAAATTGAAATCTTCAAGGCTGAAACCCCCCCCCGTTCACTGAGACATTTACTCGAATGATCATTGTCAATCCGGGTCACAGCTATAGTGTCCCTAAGGCTGCAACTAATGACTAATTTCATTATTGATCGATCTGTCAATCATATTCTTGATTAGTGGATTAGCTGTTTGTTCCAGAAAAGTAAAAGAAATGTTTCCTCAACACAAGCACAACCAGTTTATTGTCACAGGGGACTAAAGAAAGCAGAAAATATTCACATCTGTGAAGCTTAATATCAAATAAGTGGACAATTAATTTAAAAGCTGACAACTAATAAATAAACTAAAAGTTGCCGCTCTGAGTGACCCTAAACTCTAATAGATATATAAAACATGATGCATTGTGGACCAGAACATGGTATGTACATGCCTTTTTCCATTTCATGCATGGACAAACGATACAGAGGATACATTTGAGACTCAAATAAAATGGCAGACGGTAAATATAGCAGACTGTACAGTTCCATAAGGACACAAACTAAAAGACTGCATGTCAAAAAAGCTGAAAAATGCTCATCAAAACATCTCAGAGGGCAAAGTGACATCCTGTGTTTGTCCGACCAAACCAAAAGATATTTCTTTATTTATGAAATGATGTGATAAAAACAGGCAGAAAACCATCATATTTGAGAAGCTGAAACAAGTTAAATATAATAAAATGAAACGACATGATCACTGATAACTCAACTAGTTGTTGATCAATTGTCTTTCACTTAACTAATCACTGCAGGGCTTGTTTAGAATCATTCAAACTGTCTGAGGCTAACCCTAAAGCTCAACTGTTGAAGCCCAAAATGACTGATGTTTGATGTGGTGAAGTAGTCGCCACATGAGAAATTAAAAGGTTTTTAACATATATATTATTTATCGCTAAGTTGAATAATTCAGTTCAATATGTCAGCATGCTACTGAACGGGAAAGCACAGCTGAGCTGAGGCTGCTTTATTTTTTGAGCTGTTTCGTCATTAACCAAAGCATTGGACTTCAAACTTCACTTTGTGATGGTGGCGTAGATGAAAACCTAAAGGATCGCACAGATGATGAATGGTCATCCATCTATTTATTTTTAATCGCAGCCACAAATGTCAACACACTGGTGGCGCCAGATAAAAAGTCAGGGATCATCGTGTGGATTTATCCTCTGGGGATCATGAATGTCTGTGCAAAATGTGTCCCTATCCATCTTGTGGACGGGTCAGAGAATGATTTTGACCTGCTGGTGGTGCTAAAGGACAATGAGGGAATCACCAAAGTCAGCAGGCTTCATCCTCTGGGGAACACGACTAGCTGAACAAAATGTCATGACGAACAAATAGAGCCACACGAGCCAAAGATTTTTAGTTTACGGGTATGAAAAGATCAATCAATTAGCAAAAGAGAATCAACTAATCAATGAATCAGTTAATTGTTTCAACTCTGCGACAGCTGAGGTTGAAGTGCAAAGCAGGGAGCACACAGGCTGACATTTCCGTCCCTGGGGACCCGGATAGAAGGAGAACGGCAAATAAAAGTACATACCATCATGGTGTGACTATCTCCCTGCAATCAAGGTTAAGAGAGAGAGAGAGAGAGAGAGAGAGAGAGAGAGGAAATACCACGTCAGGTCAGGACGGAGCCCTGTCACCGTTCTCGCTAACAGGCAGAGAGTGGTGTGCGCCGGGTAATTGGGAAGAACTTCCTGGCCTCGGACTTGAGTGGCATGTCTCGGCCGTGGCGTGAAGTCAGTTACCTGATCGGCGCTTAGATACATCGAGCTGTCAGCTCGGCTCCGGAGTAATCACGGCCCTCCATTAACAGGCCGCTCACGTGCCGAAATGGCTCTCGGAGATCGAGAGAAGCGAGAGAAAGGGCGGCGCGTCGAGAAAAAAGACAACGGCGGATAATGGCGCGTGAGGCCACACACAAACACTCGGAGGAGACAGCTGATGAGCAATCACCTCGCAAATTGGCTTACCACACAGATGCAGAGAAACACTTATTAGGGCATTACAAACATGCTTTGGTGGCCTTACTATAGGAGCTCATTCAGACGTTTTTCTCACACATTTAGCTCATTGTGGAAACCTTAATGCCTCCGTGTCTCCATTAACATAATTTTTCTGACGCTGGGAAAAAAATGGTGCCATTTGGAATGCATTACGCCGCCCCTGTCACCGCGCTAATCAGCATAATATGAATTATTGCCGTCATTACAGTGGGTGGCCGAGAAATAACAATGGCTCTTAATTATTCAACAACGAGGAATAATAAAGGGAGAGCAAATGCACCTTTAGTTTCTGCTGCCAACTATCATTAGAGTTTATATCTCTCTCCTCCTTTGGGAACGGAAACGTGGTTTTGTTGTGGAAATAATTTGGAAGACGGTGATGAGTGATGAGTCTTGTTTTTACCCTTGAATATACTCCTCGTGTTGTTTGTCTGCGAGTGCTCCATGCAGAGATTACCATAGGAGACCAATAAAAATGTGTTAGAGTTATAATTTCTAGTGTGTAATTGTTCCTTTTTCTGTGTGCTCAAGTGATTTTCTTTTTCGAGCCAAGTTTTGGTCCCAGATTTGAAGTTAATATAGGTTACATCATTAAACCCTTTTTTACATCCGGATACTTTGTCATAATGAAGATATATAATTTTACTAAAACTCCTTCCACTTATAATATCATGTCTCATTAGGAAGCCCGACCAAGGATCAAGTTTCTTTCATATCTGGAAAAAGAATAAAGGATCTTCAGCTAACAAGACTAAAAGCTGAATTCAATGTTTGAATACATGGCTGTTTTGTGAGTGGTCCGTGTCAATCTGCACAGAACAGCTCCAGCTGGAAGTCAGATGGAAAAAACGAGAGAATCCAGTCGATTTTCAAAATAAAACGCCCTGTGCAAACTTTCAATCGTTAAAACTGCCAAAAGGGAAACAATTTAAAGGTCCAGTATGTAACATTCAAGGGCATCTATTGACAGAAATGGAATATAATATTCATAGCTATGATTCTATTAGTATTCAATCATTTGAAAATATGAATTGTTGTTTTTGTAGAATAACCCTTCTGTATCTACAGATTTATATCCTCTTCCATGGAGTCCATCATGCTGAACCACTACATTTCTACAACAGCCCAGAAGGGACAAACCAAACATTGTCGTTTTTCACAGCCACTTTAGTTCCTCCGTGTGCTTGAACTGTACTCTACACACTGGACCTTTAACTACGTAGCATATTTACACATTTTGAAGCACATAAACCAGGAAAATTACCAAATCTGAGCAAGTCAAGTCTGGTGGGCAAAACACTTCTGAACAGAACAGATCAGAGCAGCGTCGTGACTGCGACATGATGGAGACCTGCCTGGTGGCAATGGCATTAGTATTGCAGGATGATCACAAACTTCGTGCACTGCCTTGTGTACCATTTTAGTTTGTTCAGTATCCGGTTTCATAAGAATAAATCAGCTTAATATACATGTTTCTAATTAGCAACATCAAAGGAGATGCTAATGTGTTTTTCTTTAATATCACTGTGGGCGGCTGGTGTTGATTACCTCGAGAAACAAACGCTGAACTCGAAACCATCCCTTCAATCGGCCTCAATTGGTCTCTTTGTCTCAAAAGGATTAAAAAAATATGTAATATACAGCGCGATTTTGTTAACTTAATTACATCTGGGTATCATAACTCCAGGTTGGCAAGGCCCAATTCATTATAGTAGACATTCCTTGAGAGATGAAGACTTAAACTGAATACCACAAATCCGCTGGCACTAGAGGGTTCCTCTGACCTTTCAGAACGAGCTGCCAATCAAATTTTAGCCCGTCTTAATGGAGACATGGTGATTACAGCGGACATGATTCAGAGCTATAAAGCGCTGCCCTTCAAAAGGAAATGAAGTTACACAATGAGTGAATATAGCCAAAGAGAGACGACTTCCACATAACAGGAAATACTGTGATGATTTCATCGGATCACAGTTTCTCTCTAGTAATGATGTAATGGCTGATCGACACATCTGTCAGCGCTGCCGTTCATCTCAACGTTCTATTGACACGCCGGCAATCCTGATTGCCCATCAGTGCTGCTAACTGGAGGGTGAGGTGGGGGAGGGGGGGAGTTGTCACAAATCAAAGCACGTCTTTGTGCAGTCTGAAAGGTTGAAACAGATACCGCCAGATCCTGAGATACCCGCCGGGGAGAATGAGATAATTAACTTTCAGCTTGAAGGCGTCCTAAAACTTCCTGTCAGCTGCTGTTAACGTTGTTGACAAAGTCTCCGACGACACGCAGCGGATATGGAAATGACGTTGGGCCTTTTTCGGGGGGTCTTTTTTAAATTATTCTGCAGGTGATTCACACTCCGTAGACAGCCCGAGCTCCCACACTGCTGCTCAGTGTATTCACTGTTCACCACGGGAAATGAAATTCAAGGTCACATTTCACTGGATTGAGTTTGAATTGAAATTCTACCACATATCCAGATCACGTGGGTCTTTGTCAAACCAAAGCAATACATTCGTTTTATATGAACTACTGCCAGCCTAACACAAACGCCTGCTTTCTGCCTTGCAGCTACAGAATATTGGCTTTTAGGCCAGGCAGACTTTGAATTATTGCAGTCAGACGGACATCTATAATACATTACTGCACATTTGAGTTCCTGCCTCGCTAAGAAAGGTCTTTAGCACAGCCTTGCACCTGAAAACCTGAAGGCCTGACTCCACCTTGGCTTTAAGAACTTAATACTGTACTTTAGTTTGAACAGACCCCCTTTGTTGATACTCCCACCCACCTCACAGCTCTGTCAGATTGTTGCCTCAGTGTTCCACTGTCTCCTCCGCTGTCTTTTCAAATGTTTTAATGATTGTACATCACAACTGAAGGGGGGGTTGTTCAAGTTAAAAGTTCAAGTTTATGTCTGAACACTAGGTAGGGGGCTGGAAGTTGTTTCTAGAGTCCACACTGCCCCCAATGTATATTGTGTTGATCGAGGGCCCAAACCAGTAGAGGCTATAGGCTGCCCCATGCTTGATTTAAGTCTCCACTATGCTAAATGTGTATTTTCTTTATCAGTAACTGTACAACATCTTTCTTACTGGCCGGTGACATTAACTCCCGTCTCTCCAGAGTCTCCACCTTCACATATGGTTACGACAGTGTTCAGAGGCATTTGAACTGCTAGCTGAACATCAAGAGGTAGAGCGCGTCGGCCACTACTCAGATGATCCGTGGTTCAATCCAATGTTGAAGTGTCCTTGAGCAATACTGAACCCCAAATTTCTCCCATCAGTGTGTGAATATGTCTGAATGGTTAGCTCTGAAGAACTGATGAGCAGCAGACACCTTGCATGGCAGCCAATACAATCATTGTATGAATGTGTGTGTGAATGGATGAATGCCCACTTGAATGGTCCTAAGTACAGTCTATTTACCATTAGCTTGGCGGAGGTAGCAGAGGTGATGAGTGACAGAGTAGAGGATTTAAATGGAGAGGTAAAACATGATTGGTTCCAGATCAATGTCTAGTGTAACTAAGTAACTGCATGTTATTTACTCACTTAAAAGAGTAGATTTGATGTTATTTTTTCAGGCCTGAGTGATATTTTGAGTGGGTTTGGTTTCCATTCAGGCTATCAAGAGAAATTAAGCTCCTGATTTGAATACGCCTTCGTTTTAAGAGAATGGCGCCCGTTGCTTCAAGAGCATCATATTGTGAAGGGTGCATTAAGAGATGCTTGTGACTTTTTATTTTAATGGAAACGACCCAGATCTAATTGAAAATGGCCTAGATCTTGATTACTCTAATTATGCACCTGGAGCAGAAAACACATGGTATACTTTCCTCAGAGCGAGGTCTGTCTGGTGTTTTGAACACGACTATGGGCCTAATTGGTTGACCTTTACGATGCGCAAGCCGTTAGTAAAGCCCTAATTAAGGCTCCCATTAGGATCTGAGATCCTGTCAATTAAGTCCTTAAACACAAAGATTTAGGTCTCTTAGCAGTCATCATCGAAGGCAAATGTCAGCGGATGACAGTAAGAAAAGTCGACCTGTTATCGCTCTGAGGAGTGAGGGATTGTCTTGCAGAGAAAGCGGTAGAAACAGCCTGGTGTTAAGTCTCAAAGCAATTATAACACTTGAAATTTGATTAAAAAGCTCAAACACAGAGTTCGGGAAACTTTTTGATTGACAGTGTACATTCTTTCTCAAAGCCTGGTCCATGTAGTGTCAATTAGTGACTCATGTTAAGATGTTACTGTCGAGTCTGGGGAGAGAAGAAGTAAATGTAACGTTGGAGGAACATTTTTTTCTCTTTCTTGCCTTTTATATTCCCAGCTGAAGGACGTTATGGACTAAGGATTTACACAAGAGACGAGCCAGATGACGACTTGCTCAACATCCATCAAAACTAGCCATAAAACATCCACTTTAGGCTCACATTTACATCTCATATCCGGTGGACAGTGCAGACAAACCTCTGTGGTCTTTGCGTATGTTTCAAGCTGCTGATGCGTATCAAATCAAGAAAATTACACGTCCTGTTTATCAGAACTGCAGCGCGTCCTCCTGCCCTCAGTGCTGAGAGCAGCTGCACTCAGGAGGGAGAAATAGGCCACATCTCGCCAGATCGCCTCTGTAACCTCTCACTTCATTATGATCATGTTTAATGAGTGAGACGCTCTCCAGGCATCCGGCATGGAAGTGTGTCATCCGCATTGTGCTACATGCTTGCCTTTAAGCAGGTAAGTGCACACACTCCATCGTCTCCCCGTGCAACAGGATCATTAACTCACGCGTTCCAGCCTGTGCTGAAAAATAACAAACAGGACACATTGATTTGTACCTGGGGCCAATCAATGTAATTTTGACGGCTGGGTGCAGCTGTGAGACGCATCTTTTTCCTCAGGATTTAGTCGAAGCGGGATCACTGAAGTCTGACATATTGCATGCGACACATGAATGAGCAAACAAATGATGTCCCTTTCAAACCTGGGCTGATTTGTGTAAATTGTGCAAATACTGCACGGTAATAAAGCGGTGAGACGCTCCCTGGAATTTCACGAAACTCTGACAGACAAATTAGACCAATTAGTGAAATTTCAGAGCGGTTTGGACTGAATGAGACAACCTTGAATGTAAAGAGCGCGTGAATAGATTTAGACGTCGCTGATTGGTGGGATGGCGGTACTTGGTGCTAGGCATGGAACAGATTTCATTGTCAGCACTGTCGGAAACACATGCCAGAGAACGTTTAGCACCTGAAGCATTACTATCTAACACATCAGTAATTAGACCAATCTTCTGGACACATTCAAGGCATTCAAGAACATCTTTCCAACATTACTTTAACATCCACTTTGTCCCACATTAATAGAGGCTGTTGATTTTTTGAACAGCAGAAGACGTGGAGGTGAACTGGTTTTAACTTATTAACGTGAACGGTGTAAACGCTTCACACCGCGAGACTTATACAGACTTAAACAGACAAGATTGACGACTTTTGTATAATTTATTCATTCAAATAGATTTTCTGTGTGCGGATCAAACCATCCGTGGTCATTTTTCAGACTCGGGAATCTACCACTCCGTTCGTATCGTGATATATTAACGAGTGGACGCGTATTGACATGCAGCCCAGCCCCAAAAAGAGACGTAGGATCCACTTTTCTTCCATTTCCGTTCAAGTTTAACATGCTTGAACTTTTAAAAAACATTATTATTGAACTCTGGCATGGAACACGCATGAAAAAAATGATTGAAGTTGCTTTCAGCCAAAGGCTCAGTGATGGTTACTGTACGTACCGATGGTACATCACAAATGCATAAAGCTTTCAAGGAGAGTGCACAGGAAATAAATGATATGGAAAAGGTTGTAGCTATGACAAGCTGAGCACAGAGTACTGCAGAGAGGAATATACTGAGATACTGAGAGCTACAGGTAAAAGGATTACTTCCCCTCTGCAGCCTCAGCCTACAGTTGTCATTGCCATTGAGTTTCCTTGAAGCCTCCCACCCCCACCCACTCACCCCTCCTTCTCCACCTCTTTGCCCCTGTCAAAGGAAAGGAGAGACAAGCCCTTGATGAGTGCACCTTTGATCTCTCTGAGGCGCCTCTGCTCCTCCTCCTCCCCCCCCCCGCCATCGTCCTCCTCTCTCTCCCGTCTGCTGAGGAGCTGTCAAGGAGTTCTGAGGGCTCGGTCTGTCCGCTCAGCTCCCTCATCGCCGCCGCCCAACTGCGTCTCCGGGCTCTTTCATCCTCACGCCCAATGCTTCGAGAGAAAAAAAGGCGGCTCCGGTCCCAGAAGGGCCTCGTCACCACCCAAAGTCTAGCCGCCACCTCCTTCTCTTTCTCTCTCCTCAGCCCCTCCGGTTAATCACAGTTGGCTTTTTCTTCCAGTCGGAGGCATTAGTCAGCAACGGGGCCCCATTCCTCACTGCTAATTGTTGCATTCGCTCCATTAAAGTACAGTGTTGAGTGCTAAAAGCAACAAGGCGGCATCGCTTGCATTGATCAGACCGGCACATAACAAATAGGTCAACACATTTCTCGCTCTTTTTCTGTTTATTTATTCAACTGTCAGAGCTGAAATGGCCAATCAATTCAGGCCCAGAGGGAGGTGTTTCAATCATAGTTCAGCCTCTGATTTAATCTTGTTATTTACACTGTGTACTCCGACCTCCTTGTTTATCATCGCCGCACGCATCTCGAAGCAATGTTTCACTTCAGAGGAACACTTGGACTTGTAGCTGTGAGACTTGGCATGTCATCTCTGCAGCCCGGCATTCGTTATGTTCCCATGAAGAGATCCAGTGGCCGGCCCATGCTTCGACAGCGCAATGAGCCGAGCCCCACTACAATCCCTCGTGCTATTACATATTCAATTAAATTCTTGGTCTCCCTGCCAGTAATAGTGATGAATATGCAGGCCGCTTATTTCTTTGTGTCACAGTCTCAGATGAAGGAGACATTGGGGGTTGAGAAAGCGTGCGAGTTGATTGGTTCCCTCCTTGCCACAGGGCAAACTGGTGGAGGTTAATGTTGCAGGAATGACGGATTGAGACGTGTAACTGGCACACATCGCTGACATGGGTGACAGAGAAATCACACATTTGAGGGGGAGATGCCTTCCAAGAAAGAATCCGTCTTACATAATCGTTTGGGAATGCCGTGGGATAGAAAAGGTTGGAATAGAGACTGAAGCGTCAGGATAACTGTGACATTGTGGCTCTTCCTATTAGTAAGAGTCTTGGAAGATATGCCAAGGTACAACCAGTGCAAGGTTCTCTATTGAACATTCAGAAAACGGTTGCTAATAACAACTCCTTTAGACGTTGAGTGAACTGGTCATTATTCTGTTGCTTTAGCTTGCACTCCATAGGCGCGAGCAAACATCCTCGGCATCAGACAAAGGTGACACACACGAGATGAACACTAGAAAATAAATTAACAATCATATTTAGAATGACATTACGTAATACTAACGGCTTGCGATTTGCAAATCACCCCATCACCCTACAAAGCTTCAAGCAAACGCCACAACCAGCTGGCCAATTGCCAACTGCTGGCAGTCGAGAGAGCACATAAACGTCACATCCTCTGTTCTGAGTCCTTTACAGAGAAATCAGTCCACACCAAGCGGCAACCTCTGTGGCTGTGACATGAAGCCAACGCAGAAGTGTCAAAACTTTAGTTTCTCAAACGTCCACTTAAGGCTGGCTCCAGAACGAATCAATCTCCATAAGTTGATGTTAACTAGTGTTGCATACTGTTGACACTGTAGGGAAGCGGGAAGAGAAGGCACTTAGCCCTTCACATAGAAATAACCGCAAGAAAGTCGTAAAGGGCTCTTCAAGTTACAATACAAGCCGCTCACCCATTACCAATGAAAAGTGATTCATATGTAAAACGTTTCAGAATCTGACATATGGCATCTTTAACTGCACAACCTTCCCATAGAGAGCTCATTTTAACTTCATAAACGCCACCTGTTCAAGTCCTGCTGTCGATCATCTGGAGATGAAAAACAGATGTGACAGTGTCAGAGGTGACATCAAGGGACCTGGAAATATTAGAAAATATTATGACAACGTGTCAGCGCAGAGCTTTACTTGTACAGTAATGATGACAGAACATGTCTTCATTCCAGGAGACAATTATTCATTTTGTATTACATAACGTATCTAAACTCCAGATTCCAGTTGTGTAAAGTGACATTACTTCACAGATGTCTAATTTATTCAGCAGTTGGTTGAAATAGCTGGCCGACCATGACTCACACCTTGCCAAACAAAAGGAGGCAGCCAACGGTTGCCGTAGGAACACCTCGGAGCATCGACAACAGCCTGCACTCTACATGAAAGGGATTTGTTCACTCCTATTCCACAGTTATCACTTCTCTTCCAGCAAAGCCATTAAAAGTTCTGAGGAATCGATAGCTTCAAATATGTGTAAAAACCAAAAGTTAGGAGCAACTAACAAACTCCGGCGAGCCTAAATTGCTTTTCCCCACACCGGATAGATAAAGCGCTGACCTGATAATAAATGAGAGTTTGCATTAAATGTTGGAGCATTAGTGAGCATGTGCTACACTAAAGACATAGGTCCTTGACTGGAATAGATAATTTGTTCACAGAAGATGAATTAACACAAGCTGGAACTATTTGTGCCGAGCACCATCATACTGACCTTAAAGAGGCACATTTGATGAATGCTGGCAGTGACTCACTGGATGAGTGGGGTTTTCTATTGATTCAAAGTGTGATTCCAGGTGTAGTAGGAGTGACGGAGGCCAGGCTTCATTACTGTAGTCATTGTTAGAGCCGCATGGTAGCACTTAGCAATTGACTGGAGAGTGTCTTACATGATTCTGTACTTAGCAACCTGTCACGAGCGCTTGAGGTTTCCAGAAAAACTCAACCACACTCCGACAGTCTTCACTGTATATGGGCTGCTTTAATTAAGAAATATTGAAGTGATGCTTACAGAAGCATAACTGTTGTGCCCATATTTGCATTAAAGCACACCATCTCATGTGATATTGGGATTATACAACAATTACCAACTTAAATAAAACATATAACCAAAAAGTTTCATATTTTGGGGCAATTTGCTCCCAAATTAAACATTTTTTGCTGGCCATTTCTGTTCCAATGTCTGTTTCCATAGAGATACATGGGGTCTGACTAATACTTGGAAAACAGTCATGAACACTTTTGTGTAATGGAACCCAGTTTACTACTCCAGCAAATAGTCGCAACCGAGACGATGTCTAGTCCCAGCCAACTGTTTGCATTTCCCAAACTGAGCACCACACATATAAACACTAAAGCAAATAAATACCACACATATAAACACTAAAGTGAATAAATACCATACATATAAACACTAAAGCAAATAAATACCACACATATAAACACTAAAGCGAATAAATACTACACGTATAAACACTAAAGCAAATAAATACCACACATATAAACACTAAAGCGAATAAATACCACACATATAAACACTAAAGCGAATAAATATCATACATATAAACACTAAAGCGAATAAATACCACACATATAAACACTAAAGCGAATAAATACCACACATATAAACACTAAAGCGAATAATTACCACACATATAAACACTAAAGCGAATAAATACCACACATATAAACACTAAAGCGAATAAATACCACACATATAAACACTAAAGCGAATAAATACCACACATATATAAACACTAAAGCGAATAAATACTACACATATAAACACTAAAGCGAATAAATATCACACATATAAACACTAAAGCAAATAAATACCACACACATAAACACTAAAGCAAATAAATACCACACATATAAACACTAAAGCGAATAAATACCACACATATAAACACTAAAATGAATAAATACCACACATATAAACACTAAAGCAAATAAATACCACATATAAACACTAAAGCAGATAAATACCACACATATAAAGACTAAACTGAATAGCTCAGTCTTGTAGTGACTAAGATATCTGCTGAAAAAGCTATTTTTCCATGAACAGATTTAGCTCTTAAGTCTGTGAACGTTTAAGCTAATAGCGCTGAATTTGTGACTCAGCACACAGCTGATGGAAGATGTGATCCAAACATGTTCATTAAGTCCACAGCGTCCAAAAGTCCAAAACATATTGAAAAAAAGATTGATTTAATCATTTCCAAAATTCACAACATGTTTTCATCTAATGAAATATTCAGCTTCAGTCCATATTAGTCAACCTTTGAAAACATTTTCTCTGCGCTCACTGTCTGACGTGCTGCACACAAACGAGGCACACACCTGTATTAATGAGGTACACACCTGTATTAACGAGGTACACACCTGTATCAACGAGGTACACACCTGTATTAATGAGGTACACACATCTGTATTAACAACACGGTCTAACAGCTCCATAAAATACAAAATATTTATTAAATAAAGCTAAAATTTGAAACTCAGATGATATATTAAAGTTTACTTCTAGTGTTTATAGTTATTTACATGTTAACATATATTTCCGGCTTTGACAATATGGAGATGGCAGAGTAATATATTGCGATGAGTCAGGTGTGCTGTCATGCTGATTTGAGCACGTTCTAAATGTCTAGTTGACCAATCAGATTGCTTGGTCGGAAATACTTGTTGTATAAGATATTAAATCTATCCTTTTACAACCGTACTATCTGTGCTGTCCTATTATTTAGCTTTCGTCTGGCTCATACTTGGATTTCTCTTCTTTATAGGTCAATACTCGTATTTACAGCTATAAAATGAATACAGATAAAACATTTTTCAGCCTTGAAAGCCTGTCAATGTTTGAGTGAAAAAGGTCTCTGTAGGAATCGCTCTGTAAACAAACTCAATAGTGGGGTGACAATTGGAACAGCAGGAAACACACTTCTCTTCCGAACTGACACTTCAGCACACACTTTTTCTTCTTCTTCTTCCCCCTCTTTCATTCATGAATCCTTTGATTGCGCTGCAAGTATAACCAGTTTATCTCCTAAATTTCCCAACCCTCTATCTGCCTCTCTCTCTCTCTCTTCCTCCCTCTCTCTGCATACACTGTGAAAATCGATGATAGTGACAGAACGTGGGAGGCAGATGCTGCCAGAGCGGTGTCATCCAGAGTCGCTGATGTCACCTCCACTGTACCCTTCACCGGGAACGCTGCCAAAGTGCGACTTTTTACCGCTGATTCAGCCGGCACTCAGCCTAGCAGCCATGGTGATGTGCACCTCTAAGTGTCACTAACTGGCATGGATGAGTGTTGGTCATGGCAGGCCACTGCCACATGCCTGTTGCCATCACACACACAGCAGAGGTCTCGAAGGAGAGAGAGAGTAGGGGGGAAAGAAGGCAGGAAACAGGAGCATAGGAGACAAAGAGGAGGCATAGAGAGAGATGGTGGTATGTTTTAAAGAAAGAATAAGTGTGAGGGCAGAGCAGGAGCAAAGCTCCAGAGAGACAGAGAGTAAGAACGCACAACGCAAGGTGAGAAAGTGAGAAGCAGAGTGGGAAGCAGAGAGAAAGGCGAACGAGTGAAGTCGGGCTGACTCATTCCCTGAGGCTCATCTCAAAATGCTCTTTCGTCTTCTTCCCTCTGTCTGCCGAGTCCACAGTAAGAGTGCATTGAAAAAACGCGCCGTCTTCCACAGGAGAAACAAATAATGGATTCACAAAGAGCTGCCTCTTCCTAGTCGAGGTACAGGCCTGGACATTCGCGTCTCTGAAGCAGCTTTGAGCTGAGCACTGACGGCGGACTCGCGGAGGTTGCTTAGAATTCATAAAGCCGTTGCTAGTGGCGCTACAGTACTGTACTGCACATCACAATACCCAACTTTCATGTTACAGGATTAGGAGGGATCACTTTTCTGGATCAATAGGATTAGAGCTGTCGATAACCCCTCTGCGATGAATGAATCACAACCTATGGAGAAAACAAGGGGGATGTACAAATAAAAAAGTCTGTTGCGGAGTCGAAGAACAGCCTCTCGGCTAGTACTTTGCGCACCAAAACAAACAGTCACTCCAAACCGGAATAATCTGTACTCGGAAGAAGACAAAAATCAAACCGCCCGCGGGGTGGCATTACCAGGAGCACTCTGGAAAAGAAAGAAAAGAAAGCTCTGATTGTTCCAGGAGCCCATACAGAAAAATCACTCACTGTAATTGGCCTGCCTTTTCTTCTTCTTTTCTACCTCTGGAGAGGGGGATGCTTGAATTTGTTGCGTAAAGAGAGCCTGTCTTCTAGACCTGCACAATAATTGTCTGCCCATACTCCAGTCAATACCGAGCATCAAATCCACTTTGAGATGCTTTCGCCCCCTTTATGCCCGCTAAGGCCGAGAGTGCTCCAAACGTACAGCCGGCGCTTTTATTTTCCTGTACATGATGTAATGCTTCCTGTTTCGACCTACGAATCGCGTACGCGTCCCTCACGCGGCTCTTGACCAGGTGTGTGTTTGCTCACGTTTGATTCGTGTGCGTGAGCGTCTGACTCGGTGAGCGCCGCTCCTGCATCGGCTCCCCTCGCTCTCAACGGTGCCAGACGGATCCTCGGGAAATAGCCAGGGAGAAAATTAAGAACAACAGCTGTCAGATCAGTGAGAGAGGAAGTGAGCGGGAGGAGATGAAGAAGGAGGAGGAGGAGGAGGAGGAGGAAAAAAAAAAAAAGAACCCCTGTGAATTCACACAGCCGCGCCTCGCCCAGGTAAAGCCGGATTGACATTCAGCGAACAGCTTATTAGGAAATTTCATGGGAGTCGTGAAGTGATTATCCTGAACCTGTCAGCTGCAAACAGCATGTCAAAATGCCACCCAGGCATTTCCCCCTCCAGGTGGTTGATGCGCTGCTAGAATGAAAACTAAACATGTGTTTATGAGACTGATGGCTGATGAGGGGACTGAAGATGGGGGTGTCGGGTGGTGTGTGTGTGTGTGTGTGTGTGGAGCACAGAAGGAGGCCAAATAATCCACGCGCAAACACACATGAAAGATGAACTCTTCCTCTGATGCACGAGAACGATTGTGGGCGCTCGAGTGTGAATGATTCTTCTTTTTTTTCTCTGTTGTCTGTGTGTCTGTAAGCTGATTTGATGCGCACGGAGCAGCTAATAAAGGGTGTGAATGGATGAAAGTGTGCCGTCCTGTCTCTCCTCCCCCCTTCGTACTGTCACTCGGAGCCGTTTGATCGTCACAAATCATCCGTCATGGATTTCAAACAACACGCACACGTCATGTATAACGCGCTTTCACGCGCAGAGGTAGTTCAAAGCGCTTTGCATACGGCGTGTCACAGTCACATGGGGCTCATTTGTCCCACTGATTGGCTGCTGAGAGTCAAAGGCGCCAGGTGCTAATAAATTCTCCTCCACGTTACAAATCACTCCTCCAGCGCGACCTGCGCCGTGACACAAATGATATTTTATCTTCACTATAAATGTCACAAACAAATCACGTCACAGAGACCAAGCTGTTTCTACCCAATCACGCGGCGGTCCTTTAGGAACGGACACACCGCTTCCCAATGAAAAAAAAAGTGAACTAACAGCTAGAACAAATCCTGTACAAAGAGTGTACGACACAACAACAACACAACCGACTCGTTAAACACACAAGTTTCATAACGAGCTGGAAATATTTTGAAATTTCAGGTAAAAGTTTCACTTTCAAGCCAAATAAATGATAATAAAATGATGGTGGATAGTAGCCAGGAGACAGTTCAAAAAGTTAGAGTCGTAGTATTTTGTAAAGCAGCTCATTAAAACTAAAAAAAATCAATGTTGAGAACTGGTTGATTATTTTGGGGGGGAAGGTGAGCAGACTAAAAAAAGTTTGTGAGTTAACGAAGAAATAACCAGTGACGGTATAATGAACCTAATAGAAATACACAGCTGCACTGTCAGAGTCTTCGTCTTCCACAGCACGTCCGTCTCCGTGTGTGAAAGCAGCTCTGTCCATTTTATTTTGGGAAATTAACTATGGTATGATTTTATTTCGATTTTGCATCTCGGAGCTGCATTCTGAATGAAGACTAGTCTTAGTCTTAGTCTTAGAGTAAGATGTGAGAGAGCCTGGAGAGGAACACTCGACTCTGCTTGGCTGTGATGTTGCTACAGGTGGTGGTAACAGCGAGACTGATAGGTGCCAAAGACCTCTCGTAGCAGAGGTGCCAGCCCAGCTAGAGGACAGGTACCCACACATGGACTCTCTCCACGGGACATGAATGTGCTTTTAGTGAGTGTCAAAGCTCCACCAGCCTCTGTGTCTGTCTGACAGTAGCTTTTCACGGCTGGTTAGCTCTGACTACCAGAGTCCCCCTGACCCCCACACGTCACACACTGCAGAGCCACGAGACCCCTGCAGCGGTCGCTCCCTCACACCTCGGTGGGCGTGCTTTTGAGGGCCGCAGGGCTCGGCTGAACACAAAGCAAACCGTCCATGTGACAAAGGCAGGGAACACACACACGGCTTATCAACGGCAGAGTCACCATCCAATAAAACATGCTGGTGTTTGAGTTAGACAATTAGACACACCCTCTGGAACGAGGAGTGAGACGCTTGTCTGCTTTACCTTCTGTTACAGACAGATACTGTGACTTTTACTGCAACTTGAATGTACCTGACAAGGTTATGTTTATGTTTGTTATTTCTGTATGATTTATTCATTTAAAGAGATTTCCTGCAAGTCTTCAGGGAACTTTAAGGGTTTCACGTCTGTACACGTTTTCACTCATGGCTCTCTCTGTCTTTGAAGCTTTGATGTAAAGCTAATTAGACATAGTTAGTGACTGCAGTATGAACATTTTTCCTGACTCACTGACAGAATGCAGAAAGCTAGTCAAGTGTGCAGTGAGAGGTTCCTGCAAGCAGCGAAGAAAGAGAGGGAGAATGACGCAGAGGTAATAGACCGTCCTCTGGTTGTTGTGTTGCTGTGTTATTAGGAACTTCAAAGACATTATTCCATATTCATGATGCAGAATTTCACATTGTCTTTTCACTTTCACACAAGTGTTGCTTGAGAGGAGTCATGCTGTCAAAACTACATTTAAAAAAAATCTAAGTTGATAGGTGGTTTTCTGCCCAGAGCAGGCTGGAGTTGATGACCATGAATACAAACGTTTTTGAAATATAAACAACATGATGCGAGTATGAATTACCACTGCGTTTACAGCGTGAGTACAACCTCCCTGCTCCTGAGCTGGTAAAGTGACAGAGTTATCTAATTCATGCATGAAGCTCTGATCATGTCTGAGTTGAGTGTTGAATTAAATATTCTGTTTATTTAAGGCTGACCAAGAGAAGCCTGAAGTCAGCGTTGGGATTATTTGGCGTGCAAACTTTGGACATACTAAGTGAAGTCATTAAGATGATGATGTTTCGTGCTTTGTACAACTATGGTTACTAATTCTATTTCAAGATTTATCTCATGACATCATTGAGAGGCAGATTCAGATCGGTCAGTGAAGGATGGAACATTTGACTTCTTAGATTATGTTCAGTAGCATAAAACTTTAAAGTTAAAGAGTGACTTCACAGCAGGCTGAAGAGCAGCGTTTCACCTCTGATCAGCATCACTGTTGATCACCTCTTTTAACCACACTGATGTCCTGCTGCTATCACTGCAGCAGAGTGAGACTTTTCAGGAAGGCTTGAGTTACTCTTTAAGCAGCCATTACTCCAAATGCAGAACACTGCACAGAGGTGGAAGATGCCAGGATATATTAAAGAATATTGGCGAACAAGACTAAGAGTCTACGGCCACGCTAGTGTGAGCATGCTAACATGGTCCAATGCGAGGTTCAGAAAACCCAAAGATCCAATAAACCAGAAGGTCCAGAAAACCCCAAGGTCCAGAAAACCCCAAGATCCAACAAACCCAAAGGTCCAGAAAACCCCAAGGTCCAGAAAACCCAAAGGTCCAATAAACCCGAAGGTCCAGAAAACCCAAAGGTCCAGAAAACCAAAAGATCCAACAAACCCAAAGGTCCAGAAAACCCAAAGGTCCAATAAACCCGAAGGTCCAGAAAACCCAAAGGTCCAGAAAACCCGAAGGTCCAGAAAACCCGAAGATACTCAAATTACTATGTAAATATGATTAGTCTGTGATACTGAAGCTGAAACAGCAGAGATTAAGCTTGTTTTTGCTTGAAGAGTGACTCATACCAGTCAGTTTATCAGTTATTAAAATGTGTTCTGACAATTGACTAGTTACTTAATCAACTAACTGAGTTGCAGTAACTTTAATTGGTGGAAGAAGATATTCAGCTTTAGTACCAATACAGTGTTAAATTGTTCAATTACAATTAAAAGCACTCAAAAAAAATCCACCATCAGCCAGCCTTTACCTTCAGTGTTTCCATCCCCGGAGCTGCACCACTAGCACGGCTAAAACCTGGTATTAACTTGATTAACAGCGGGAGTGAAAGATTAAAAGTGTTGCTACTCTTGTTGCACGTATAATTACAACATCTAAAAGAGGGTTAGGGTTCGCAGATGTAACTCCTGCAGAGCAGCAGAGGCCAATCAGTGGATGAGAATGTGGAGCAACTCATAGGAAATGTGTGAAATCTTGTGTGGAGTTGCCAGCTCTTCCATATTAATTACATTAGGGTTTCATATCCTCAGGATTCAGAGTGCCTTGAGATTTTCTTTCATGTTTGTTGTGGCCCTCGACTCCAAAGAGCATATTTGTTCTCCGAGTGTGATTTTTCAAATCATTTAGTTGCTTTTACTTATTGAGTTAGCGCATAACAAAGTGTGTTTCCAGCTGTGCCGCGCCGCTCGGAAACGACACTTGAAGAGGACTTTCTTCCTCTGCGCTGATTCAACAGCAGGTTTTTTCACGGGTCATCGGGTTCAACGTGGAGTCGCGCTCGACTTCGGCGCCACCGACACAAAGTAAGATGGACGCAGGGAAAGTGAAAATATGGCGTTTCTTCATGGATCAAGTTTAAGGTCTGCTGCGTGTCCCTTGGGTTTTCAATTAAAGACAACAACTCAACACGGCTGACTTGAAGCCAAGCGTTGTTTCACACTTTCAACGTTAAGATGTATGTCGGCTGTATGCTAACTTAGATCTAACATTAGTGTTTGTGTTCAAACAGGCACTTTGGCTTTATTCTCCATATCTGCACTTATTATTTACTGATATCGGCTTGTTTACATTACTTACCTAATCCTTGATGGCAGTATTATAATTTATGAAGCAGAAAATGCTCCGTTATCCTCAGGAAATCCTCTCCGTAACCTTTATCATCCTCGAACGTATTCACCCAGCGGCCACTGCACATTTCTCATTCTGATTCAACTCTTCTTTTTAGCTTCCACCTCTCCAACGCTGATTGGATCCTGGCGGAAATGCAGTGCCGAGTGTATTAATTCTTCAAATACGCGATGCGAGCCATGACATATGGCAACAAAGAACAACACCAAACAGGCTGCTGTCGATTGGCATTGCGCAATAAGCTGCAGAACACAATCCGGATGGAAGTGTATGGGGGATGATTGGAGAGAGAAAAGCAGATATGAAAGGCGGAGTGATTGTTTATGTCGTGTGTGTGTGTGTGTGTGTTTGTGTGAGGTGCTTTTGTATGCATGGCTGGACGGTGGCTGAGGGGACTGATTAGCAGCTACATCTTGTGCCAAGCTACTTCTTAGCTGTACTGATTTCACCCAGCTATCTGTATTCATTTATGCATGGAGCAACTGTGGAGGATGAGTGGTGTGCAAAACAGAATATTCTTCTTCTTCACAGGGTCTCTATATCTCTCTCAGTATTCAGCACTCACCACTGATATCTCTTCTGTCTCCATAGTATTCATTCTTTCTGCTGCTGCACTTCAATATTGTGAAAAAAAAAAACAACACATTTAGACATTTTGTCTTCCTTTTGTATCGGATTCTGGACTAAAGCACTACATTGTTGGTTTGGATTTATATGCTACCATACAGCCACCCACTGTTTAGGAACAGCCTTGCTGTGAATAATAACTAAATGACTGTGAGAGGGAGCAGAGCATCTCGGAGTGAAAGCAAACTGCTGTGTATTATACATCATCATCGGGCTTTCAGCTCCATTCGCTCAATGACATGGCTCGTCTTTGAGGCTGGCTTTGGAAAAAGGTGCATGTCTGAACACACCTTCAGAGGTGATCCGCTGGTAGGACTGGTAGGTTGAGTGGAAAAGTCTGAGCGAGTCTCACTGGTTGGTTAAACCCTGAAACTCCATCCAGGAGAAGGGATGAAAGTATCAGGGGCACAGCTACAATGCCTACATTTTCTCTTGGAACATGGAAGTCAGGAACATGCCACTAAGGGCGCACTGAGGCAGGATCAGGCATTGCGACAAATCGCTGGAGAGTTGTCTGGCAGTGTGTGGTGGTGAGAGGGGTTGAATATAACCGCTGTGAAACAAACAGGAAATAACGTTTTTTGGCTTGAGCTCCCTCACTCTCATTCACTGGAAGTCTCTCGACCAGTGCTCCCTCTCTCTCTCCCTCTCTCTCTCCCTCTCTCTCCATCCATTGAACACAAACCAAATTAAACTTCTTAGTGTCACTACTTTAGTCCATGAATCCACCTGCACTGAGAGGTCGGATCTAGGGCTGCAACTCATGATTATTTTGGTTGTTGACCAAGCACCTATCGATTATTTTTTTGATTAGTTGATTAGTCACGATTATTTCTACTAAAATATAAGAAAACAGAAAAATGCATCATTTCAGAAGCTGAAGTCTGTGCATCATGTTTTTATCAGTGTAATACCTAATATTAATTGAGTGAGCACACTATATACTATTCACCGTGACACAAGTCTTTTAAAATAAGAGTCCCTTCAAAATAAGAGCCCATTAAAAAGGCAATGATGACACAGCTTGTTGTATTAATACTGAATTTGCTGAGCTGTCAATAATAATCTATGGGGGGGGTGGAGCCAGAGTCAAGCACACTCAAAATTTCTTTAGAAATGTTTCTAGTTATTAGTTATAAGATACATTTCGCAACGACATAATTGATTACTTTAACTAATCGTTGTCCTAGTTGGATCCAAGTCAAATTCTCCACTTGAATGTAAATACCTGCGTTTTCGCAGTGTTATCTGTTTTAAAGGTGTGTTTATGTGTTGATCACTGTAAATGTGTACCACGTCAGAGTTGGAGTTTGTGGAGTTAATGGGGTCAGAGGATGGTTGGTGTTAACAGAATGTTCAGCGTCTGTGGCGGTTGTTCCCACACAGTCGCAATCACTTTGGCCGCTAGCGTTGTCGTTAGCAGGCGACTTCATGCGTGCACTTAGAAATGTACATATAAATATTTAAAGCTCATTATTACAGTTCTGTTCACACAATGTTAATGTTAATTATTACATTCTTCCTCGGCCTGAGGACTAAAACCATGTTCTGACGCCTCCAAAATGATGTGTTTAAATTAATATCAGAAAATGAGACGATTAGTCAACGAGGAAAATCTTTGGTCGGGGGGGCCGTCCTATTAAATGGATTAACAGATTGAGATTTCAACCAATATTACAATTAAAATATGATTATTCAAACCTAATGACACCACAAAAAAGATATGATTGTACCAAGTATAATGACAAACGTATCTTCTATGTACATGAACAGAAAGAGGTTCAAGGAGGTTGATGTGTTCCCAGAAAAGTAGGCTCAGATTTATTTCTTGCAACTCTGTCTGCCACTTGTCTGTCTTTACACTCGACAACTAACAAGCTACAGGCTCGCAAAGTGGCTGAAGTGGACGCAAGGTCGTCATCTCGAAAAACCGCTCTGCTGATGTTGTTTTTAGCTCATGTGACGACAGCTGATGTCTGCCCAGGTTCATTGTGGCAGCCCACAAATAGAAAAACCCCATGAAGTCAGTCAGGTGGAGCTGCTCTCCTCTGCACTGATGGCTGTGGAGCTATTGTGCTGCTGCCCATATATCCTGCACTAACGCAGCAATAATGGCGCTTGGCACAAACCTTAATGCTCGCTAACATAGGAAGCATTAGCAGCTGAATGTGTCGCCGAGCGCGGGTTTGAAAAAATGAACATGTGAAGCTATGCAAACTCAGCATAACAGGACGGGAATGCAGCAGCAGCTACAGGCCCGATGGCAACATGTCGGCAACTTTTCAAACTCACACCGGCAAATATATTGCAAAGATATTACCGTCATAATTAGCATTTCACTCCTGGTGATTTGGAGCGAGTATTTAATAAAATAAAAGATTTCATCAAAACACCTGCAGGCGAGAGAGACTCCAGAATGAAACATTACTCCTCATAATCAACATACCTGATCAATATTCATCGTGCCGCAGAGATCTGGCACTCATATTTGTGTCTGAAAACAAAAAGGGGAAATGAAAGTCCCTCCGGTCCACGTCGACATATAACCCACACCTCGACTCCTGGCTCCACGGAAGCGAGTAATGCTGCAGTATTAATTCACCATCCGGCCTCGGCGGAGCAGCAGCGTGGAAAAATGTGTGCGGTTCAGAGAGGTAAGCCAAGTGTCCCATCGCTCTCTCATTAACCGACGAAATAATGACGACAGTAATGACACAGACTGTACAACTGAACTGAACGGACACAGACGGGCGGCCAATTAAAGGAAACACCTGAATAAATGAGCACAGGAACAACAGACAGACGTCCATTCAATTTTCTCCATACTAGACTATGTTATTAGTTTCATATTATTGTAAACTGAACATCTGTGGGGGTTTGTTGTGAAGAATTAAGGTCCAGAACTTGTGAATAACACTTTCTCATTATTGTAAAAAAAAAAATTGTTAGAGTAGCTCCGACCACGTCCAAGCCACAGCTTTCTGGTTTATACTTGAGAACAGCTGTTAACGCTCTCTATGGAAAGACTGGAGATCCATGCTGAAGTGAGGAGATGGGGACCAGAATGCAGAGCTGGATCTTAGCCCGGGGAGTGGGTAAGATGCTACTAAGCATGGATACTGTCTGTTCTCATGGGGAATATAAGATGGAGGCACTAACGGTGCTAACCAGGCTACAGAGGGAGTATGGAGAGTGTAGCGTCACAGAGACGTGGCTGGTTGAACTCGCTGAGGACTCGCCGGTAACTCTGGACAGCTTTCAACTTGTGAAGTGAAGCCGAAGCAGAAGTGCCAAAAAAAAAGAAAAAAAAGAATTGCAGTTCCTCAAACATCCACTTGAGGCTGGCTCCAGAAGTGAGTCAGTCTCCATAAGTCCCCATGTTAAAATGTCCAACTTCACAGCAGAAATAAACATGTTTACAGCCTGGTACAAAAAACAGTTTTGGTCTCTCTGTAGCTAATTTCCCTGTTCATGACAACTGTACTGAGGGTGAATTTATATACAACTCACCTCCAAATGATATTAAGACTTAAAGTTATGCAGAATTAACAGTATGGCCACTTTGATTGACAGGTGGGTGCCACGTCTTTGCTGATTTTTATACTAGTAAAAACACGTCCTGCAACCTTTACTTATTTTCATTGTTGAATGAATCCGTTCAATTTTGGCTCTTCTACAAGATCAGAAAGTACCAGTCACTCATAGTCTTCCACAAAGGGCTCAGTGTGCTGTCAAACAGAGGCAGAATAATCGCGTCATGAACTGGAACCACTGGGTGGATTTTTGCCATTTTCGCTCTGACTTCACAGGCGGATTATAACTACAATTTCCCATTAATTTTCTGCCAATCAACAAAGTGAATAATCGACTTCATGCTCCGACTCAAAGCGACTTCGTTACGGCCTTCAAAGCCTGAAACACCTACGATGTGATCAATAAGCACTTTGTACCGCGGAGCTGAAATATACATTCAAACAACAGACAGCGGATTCACACGGAGCAGCCAATTTACTCAACAAAGGGGTCTACGGTTCCTCTTTGACAGGAGCCGACGGAGTGAATCAGTAAAGTGTGTGTGTGCAGCGTGTAGGACAGTGGATGTCACGTACAGTGTGAGCTCTTAGCAGAAAATCAGTAGCCTGTCCTCGGACTAACAAAAGCCTCCTGCAGCATAATGAATGCTGGATTTCACATGATTGTGCTTTATCGATAACTCTCTGTTATTGACGACCATTGAGCGGTCTGCCTGTAATAAATGGAACTCCCGGGCTCTGCTGTTTTATTCATCTGTAAAATGATGTTTAGCACACAATGCCTAAATGATGCACCGCCGGCTTCCTGCACACCCACAGGGAGGTATCGTAAGCAACGGCGTTAACAGTCGTCTGCTTTGTGTTCATAACTGAACACAATAAGACGCTGGCTTCAAACTCTGCATCCAAATGGAGCCACAAACAGCACACGGGCCATTAAAGAGCGACGGCTCCTCCCTGGCACGCCGGCATCTTTTGATTTATTATCGGGCTAAACTCCTCACTGTACGACGTAGCAGCCGTGCTGATGTATCCCTGGAGACGCATTGCAATAAAATGAACTGCCATTGTTTTCTTGCAGAACTGTACAAATTGCCTCATCAAAGCCACAACATGGGTCCTCCACCTCTAGCCATTAATCAGTGGGAGAGGCGTCGGCGCCGTGAAATGTCTTTGCATTTTCTCAAGCTGAGGAGCGCATCGGGCTGACAAGTGTTGTTGTTCCCTGGTCTTACTCGAGGAGACAGGAAGAAGAGCGAGTGGTGTTGTCGAGGCCAGACATCTGAATTTACTCCCTCTCCACACCGTTTCATTCAAATCATATGGATTGAGTTGCGGCCAGTGCGACTTTGCTGGTGTTAATCCTTAACCTGTGAGTCAAAGACAAAGACGCCGAGCTCGGTGTCTCCTATTAGACACGTCGTCGTTTCAATTTACACTGCCATTAGAAATCTTGCTGCTGCCTTCACCCTAAATATGGAACAGATCCATAAATGAACGACACCACTTTGGGAATAAATTAAATGTGCCGCGAGCTGAATTCTAATGGCTGTGTTGACCTTTAGTAACAAAGTTCCATTGACATTCACTTTTCAAAGAGGAGCGAGAGGAAAGAGGGCCTTCTGTAATTTCCACTTCCAGCCCAACTGTTCTTTTCATAATTTCCACCCTCGCGTTCACAGTTTTTCACTTCTAATTGGGATGAGAGAGTTGTGAGGACGAGACACTTGAATTTCATTAAGTAACCAAAGATGGATTTAATTCCACGCGCCCATGTGCAGCATGATTGCGCTTCCTTTTGCCCACGCATGTGTGAGATTTTGAACTCTAATTGTGTGTGTGTGTGTGTGTGATTGGACCAGACCAAGCTCTTCAGTGTACTACTGGAATCTCACAGTGTTACACAGTATGCAGCAACTTCGATTAGTTCAACTCAATAAAAAGCAAACCGAGCATGTGTTTCCACTGCAGCACAGAGGCTTTGTACAAAGTGTGACTTATGCAAAAAAGCCTGTGACACAACAGGATTGGAGCTCCACAGCTCTTATGCAACACAGCAAAACAAACAAGTTATCCCCGTGAGTCCGAGCCTGCGTGGCCACTTAACCTGAAAACACAACACTGAGGCAGGCAACAAATGAAACTTTGTTTACTGCTGAGTAATGCACACACTATTAGGGATGGGAAAGTTAGCCTATCCTGATTGTCCAGAAGCAGACAATCTATCAGATGAGCTGACCGGTGATACTCATGTGTCATATTTTTTCAGGTCCTGCATCATTTTTGGCTTCTCTGACACCTGCAGCGAGTGGTACGAGTTGGCAAGAGGCTCTGATGCCTGAGATAACGCGAGGAGTGACCTCAAGTCAAGGCCAGGATGTTGATGTGTTGATCATTTTCTCTTGCATGATAACTGGGAATATTTTAAGAAATATTTGATGTGATTAATGGCATTCAGGATCTATTATTAAATACTGCATATATTATACAGTCTGTGCTCAAAACAAAGCTCACAGTGAATTAATCTTTATCTGAACTTCAAAAACTTTTCTTTGGAAAGCAAAAAACAGCACTACTACTACTACAACTCACCACTAATCTGTATCTGTACAGGCACTTAGTGCTTCTCGAACAGTAGCTTTACCTTTCGTAATCCAGCCAGTGTGCTGCTGTCGACTCACAGGAACGTCCAGCCTGGGAGCCGTGTGGTTTGAAGGTGGGTCCATGGAGCGGAGGATGGAGAATCTGAGTCTGCAAAACAGGTGAGCTATGAATTACGGCTTGTTGTCAGGGGTTGGCAGAGTAATCGAATCGAAATCTAAAGCTAATCAACGATAAGTCTCAGGACGCCGTCGTCCACCGGTGAGTAGAGGCACCGGTTTTGTGTGTGCGTGCTTTAAGCGGCCCGATGGCTGCAGTCCCAGAGTGACTGTTGGAGACTCTGCAGTGATTTACACCAACTTCCAGCAGCTTCATGACCAATAAATGAAACGACGATAAAACTGATCAAGTGCAACAACAACCACTTCACTCTGCTTAAGTTACTTTTACACAAATCAAACCACCGACTGTTCTGAATGCATCAGAGTCAGTGGTCAAAGCCTGGAATGATGTGCACACATTGTTTGAGCCACCGTAAGCAGAGGTTGCAGTTCAGTTCTTGCTTCAACGTGGGCGGACTGAAAAGTTATTCAATGTATTCCATGCTTTCTTACATCTGATGCTGCTAAAGAGTTTTGAACCATCAAATGCTCCGTTTGATTCCAACCAAGGGGAACACGGTCGAGGCAAACTCTGTTTTCAAACTGGCTTCATCCCCTCTGCAGAAATACCCCAAAAAAAATTCTCCGTGAACCTCAGCCTCTAAATCCTGGCTGTCGATCCAGCCACAATCCCCTTCACAGCGAGAGCTTTGCACATAAAAGAGCTGCTTCTCACCCATTCACTAAATATAAACTGTGAAGTCTCACAGTGTGGGCCTGAGCAGTCATGTCCAGGCTTGATTGCCGTCCGTATCTCATAATTACTGCGTTGGACTTGTTGCCCCGCTGAGCGAGGCTCATCTTCCAGTGGGGCTGTTGTCGGCTCACCTCAATCAGCCGGTGGGCGGCGGGAAATCAGCCAGGGAGAGGGAGAATAATTCCAGTTTGCATGCGTGCGTCTCACACCTCAGTAAACACGGAGGAATGTAAATGCTCTGGCGTGGTTGCAACAGATGGTGACCTCGCCAAACTAGTGGAGGGATGGAGGCGAGGCATTGCGTTACACAGGTGGTGGTGGTGGAGGACGAAAGCAAACGCGCTTAGTTGCTTGAGCGTGAGGTTTCCTCGAGTGACGCGGCTGTATCCACGAACACGACTGTCAAATAATGTGTCTAAGCAATTTGATTAAAATGTCACGTTAGTCCAAAAAAAAAAACGGAGCTTCAAAATGAAATCCTTGAAAAGAAGCGACGCCGACGCCTTCGAGATGAACTCAACAATGCCGTTGGATGGAAACCAATACGGTGACAAACATTAGCCGCACTAATCTGGAGCTTTTTATTGCTTCTGAGAGTTGCAGTGTAAAGAGTATTATGAAGGCATCCCCCGGAGATTTAAGCAGTAATCTGCTCTGACAAGCACAGTGTCATTGATTATTAAAGGCCCAATCTATAATCCAAAAGTGCACAGAGGGGACTCTTTACTGCTGCGAGGCTTCTGTAAGCATTCATTCACTCATTGTCAGGAGCCTTGATATAAAGAGTGACGGCTGGGACAGCAAGTTTGTGAAGAAATGTTCATGTTGGAATATGTCTTTGTAGTTTCTCGCTGATGTTTCAGCCTCTGACTCTCTCCTTGAATACAGGCGCTATCTACAGCCGGAGTGACATTTTCAAACACGCCCCGGGGCTCGCGGGAGCGTCACGCAGCGACGACTGTTTCGTTGAACGTCAGCGTTGGCAATCTGTATTGATTAGAGTGAAAAAATAATCAAATAAAACAGAGTCAAATGTCATCCCGATGACATTAAAGCTCAATATCTGGTTAATCCCTTGAAAGATAACGCTGTCTTTACTAGCCCGGATGGAAACTGAAAGGCCAAGATGTCATCAGCAGAAGAATCGCTCATTAACAATGAAATGAAGAGCCACTTAATTAGCAAAGTAATGATATCCATGAGGGGAAATTATAATATCTGACTGCATCGTATGGGTTAATCTGCAGTAAAGCTAATAAAACCAATCTCTCTTACAGCAGCACAGCTTCAGCTGATATTTATTCATGCTGTGACGACTGTTGAACTCTATTGGGATGGATCTTCTTTGTTAGGGAGACATGCTTGCACCGGTTGCAGATGAAAGAGGAGGGGAGCGCCTGTCGCAAATTATTATCACGCCACTTTTCAGCAGCCTGTATTATTATGACGTAGGCCTATCATTTGCTGGAACACGAGCAACCTCTAGGTGCCAAAGTCTGAAGCCTGGCATCCGTCTTTGCTCCCCGAACACCTGTAACGCTGGCGTCTCTGTACGGTCCAATCCATCCCTTTTCATTTTTCTCCATTAATCTCCCGGCCTAGTAATTCAGTTTTCATTTGTTCCTCATCTTGCAGCCCGGTGAATGCCAAGCCCGTCGTAGCGAGACTCATGCCAGATGACTGCTTAGCTTTCTTTTTTTTTTTTTCCCCTCCCTCCCCTGCAGACGGGAAGCCGGGGGACAGATTAAGCTAACCGCAATTACAGGCGAACAGTGGAGGGGAGGATTCTCTTCGTTTGTTGTAGACCTCGGCTAACCCTGACCAGTATCTGTGCACCTGGCCTTGTCCCTCCTGGGCTCCTGTACTTCACTCAATTAGAGAAGATCCTTTATTGCACCTGTGCCTCCTGTTCGGCAGTCTGTACGTGGCCTTTCTTCTGCCTGAAGATGGCAAACATCCAACAGCATAGCAAAGACGAGCCTTTCATCATCGTCTCTTTTCCTCTGATATTTAAACCACAAACACTCGTCAAAAATAGAAACTTTGGGTGATTCTTCAGCCTGACACTTGCTGTCTCAGCCTCAGCTTTTTCTTTTAAAAGTGACATTTTTTCGATTTCCAACCTAAAAATAGTCCCTGTTGACTGCAGCAGTCAGTCAGTCCACGAGAGGCGGCCTTTTCTGCATTACAGAAGAAACATCACCGCCTGCTGAGGGTTCCGAAAAAAAAGCCTCCGCTGTGATTTAACCATTCTAAAAACGGCCGATCACGTCTAGTTGGCCTTGAGGAAGCGACTCCAGCCGACTCTTTATCATGGAAACACAAGCCCCCCGTGAAATTGAAGAAAACACAAACTACAGATAACGCAAGCCGAGCGCGTAAATTCTCTGCACGGCCTGCAGCAGAGAGCTCGGGGGGGATTTATGGACAGGGGAGATGACTTGCAGTTACACTATAGGGTGTTTAAGTCCTTTTGTGTCTGCCCGTAAAAAGAAAAGACACACACGCGATTTGTTTTGTGCTGAGTGTGTTTTTGTGGAGTCTTTTGTTGGGAGCCTGATTCCAGACGCAGGTATAACAAAGTAATAGAAAAGCTGGGTTAGCCCGCAAAAATGCTTACTGCAGAGTGGATAAACAAAACTCACTGATAATTTGATTTTCATATACGCCTTCCTATTTTATGACTGTACACACCCTGCATTGGGATTTCACACTGGTTGCTGACGGCACGGCATGGGTTAACACTCTTTAAACTCCGCAGCACATCATCTGTCTTGTTATCAAGCTTTGAAAGACAGCAGAGACACTTCCACAAGTGTTACCGTATGCCCATGGGCTATTCTAATGAGCAACAAAACAGCACAGTAAAGTGCACTCGGCTCTATAAAAATCGCAGGTGACAGTTAAATACTGAGCTAGACGGTGAGGTAAGAAAGCATAAACAAGGCACTTCGAACTAAAACAACAGAAAAGAATATTAAAGCTCAAAATAATAAAAGAGAAGTCAATAAAATGAACACGAGAGAGTAAAAGGGGGGGTCATAAAAAGACTTTTGCATAAAGTTTGATTTGTGGCGAGGCTTAAAGGAAAAGATAAACTGAACACATCCGAGGGGTTCTGCAGGGAGTTCCATCAGCGGGCGATCCCAAAGCGCAAAAAGCCATTTAGTACGAGGGATGGGATCTTTATCGAAGCTCCTAATCGGGTCTTTTTCATTACTCGATAATTGGTCTGGCGGCGGTGGATGAGAGTATGGACAGAGCAGATTAAAATATCACTTTCAGCATGTTTGGATGTTGAAGTTGCATCGATCGCTTTTATCGCACTTACAGTAACGAGCGCGGCGGTCGCCAAGTCGAGTAATCCTCCAGTTATCTTCACCTGGTTCATCTCGCTGTCAGCACTTTGCTCGCTACGCGTTAGTGTGTGTGTGTGTGTGTGGAGCTCAACCCAGACACACACACACACACACACAGCAGAGACTCCAGCATGAGAATAAATAATAGATAATAAATTAGACCAAAACGCTAAAAAAGAACCACTAATGTCAGGCCAATACTACAGTGTTTAATAATTTAGTGTTGAATACTGGATTTCAGTACTTATCCTTACTTAGTACTTAGTTACAAACTGCATTAACAATCACAGACAGCGCAGCGTGAGCTTCAGTGGACTTTAGATTAGATTTAGATGTACAGCTGGGTGTCATCTGCGTAACATCGAAATATTGTCGTCACAAATAATATGACCTACAGCATCTCGTAGATGAGAGGATTATTGGGCCTCTGTCTGCAGTATAGGTCATAAACCAGATGGAACATGGGAGATTATTTTACTTTGTTCTTATCATGCTGATGTTGGACATTATGTCATGACTGACAGCTTAGCCAAGCTAGTGACTGAATATATAGGCGGGACCTCGATACTGTGGCTCCACTACAGTGCAGACTCCAGTGAAAGATGGCAGTGTCCGTGTTTTGGCTTCACTTTTGTACGGAGGATGGAAGTCAGCCTGACAAACAAGTAGGAGGTAGTTGACCTGACCGACTATACGGACACAAGTAGTAAGATCTGAAGTCTGCTTTTTCTTTTTAGTCCAAGGCTTAGTTCTGGGGCATTGAAAGTCTAACACATTAACACAGAGTAGGAGATTATTCCTCCATTTCCAGCACGTTTCCTTGAAATTCTAATTTAGAAAAGTGTCTAAATGTGTTTCGGAGTCCAGACTGGGGAGAATATGAAGGCAGAACATGTTGGAGGAGCCCGTTTGGGATCAAATCAAGCAAGCACTGAGAGGATTTTGCATACGAGATCCAGATTTCATTAAACCACAGTTTGCTGGGTGTCATGGGGCTAACATTTAATTTGTCTAATTGTGAAAATTCATTTTCAACAGTGTGTGATAGTCATTATGAAGCAATTACATGAGTTACATAATTCACATTTGAAAGATTTCAAATCCAAAGTTTCCACATTTCTTTTCAGCATTTCAATGGAAAAGATTTTTACGATTTCATGAATCCAGACGCTGACAATTCCCTGCTACGTGCTAAAAATACTTAACATCTACTTTAATTGGATTCAGTCAGGGGACTAGTTACATGGTTCAGTGAAACACAACTAACCCAACAATCCCAGCCAATTCTGAACAAGCGCAGACGTGCTGAGCACGATCCCCCTGAATGATGCTGAAAAACATCGAGGACGGCACTGAAACCTGCTAAAACTTGACAACAAGTTAGGATCACCGGCAGGTCGAGGCTTCTGGGAGGCTGCTCGCTGTTAGCAAACACTGCCTGGCCTGTTATTATAGAGTCCTGGCTGCTCTCATCAGCATTCACTCTGGGGAGCACCTGCTGCTGAGGTGGATGCTCCACGAGTTATTGGATTGCTAATCTCTTCCTGGGAGGCCTTTTCAGCCGGGGCGGACAGATGAGGGTGGAAAAGGCAATAAGCCATCTACAGGGAGCAGCTGATGATAAACTTGAGTGAGACGGCGGCAGCAGGAGGAGGGTGGAGGCGGGGATGGAGGAGGAGGACTGGGGAACGCATGTCCATATGCACGGCTGGCTCGGGGAGGGATGGCTGTCTGGCTTTCTGGGACACGCCTGCCTCCTGATTTCCTTCCACAGCCACGGAGTTATTGCTTTTATTTGAGGACTGCTCCGGCTTTAGATCATAGCGCTCGATAATGCGAGGGAGGGGCCACCCACATCGCATGCTTCCCACAGGCTAAGCTCATCTCCAGCACCAATCGTCGTTCTTTTAATGGTGACGAATGCACAGGAAATGGCAGGCCCGCCGCCACGGATACGGTGATGGAAGGGAGCAATAACTTTACATCACGGCACCGGCCCACCATGTGCAGGCACTGCATTACCCAGAAAGCACAGTGTCACTGTGGAGACACTAAAATAAGTAATTACGGTCAAATCAAATGGATATGCTCACAGTTCTACATAATAACACAAACGGTGGAGCAGGCACAGAAAACGTTAGAGCTTATTTATCTTTGTCGGTGCCGCGTTCAAGTGTTTGTCATCATTTTTTAATACGGCCTTCGAGATGCCAAAGCACGCTGCCTGAGACAATAAACCCGGCTAAAAGGCCCCTTTGGACCGCGCCGTTCTGAGCAGATTAAAGTTAACAATCATAAGAAGAACGTGATGTAATCTGTGGTCGTCAATCACAAACGATGCTTCTAACGCAGCGAGGCGCTGATGGAAGATTTAGCTCTTTGGCACCCAAAGATAGACTCGCTCTGACTCACTCTCCTCCTCGCCCTTATTTTGGGTCTTTCTGTTCAGAGAAGAGCCAGAGCCGTGGCACGCAGCTTGTTTATTGTTGGGATACATTTTTAAACCATAAGAGGAACATATTTTACAACCACCACACAGTCATCACACAAGCTGACTCAAAACTGATGACCAACACCAACACGACATAGTGTCTCACTCGGACATACAGGGAACTGGCATGTTGTTTTGTAGAGTGCCATAAGAAGACCCAGGGGAGGTGGTTATTATGTATTTAAGCCACATGATGGCATAATAACAATGATAACGAAGTCCTCCACCACTTTGGTCCAGACTGAAATAGACATTCAGGGTTCCCAGAGGACACTTGACTTTTCCCTGAAATGTTCTACACATACTGATTCAACCCTTTAGCCTGAGTTATAATCACTTGGTGGCGCCTTAACTTTTCATGTAGCCGTGTCTAAACATCGTCACTGTGAGCTCGTTAACATGCTGATAATAGCTTGCTGCCGTCCTCCATCAGACCTTAACTTTCTCCGTCACACAAGAATAAAACTTCTACCGATAGGTGATGCACATGACGCAGCCGCTTCCGAGAGCCGTGAATGAGAGTAGAGCTGCCATGACGCGTTTCTGAAAATGTTTCAAAATAAAAGCCTTGTTAAGAAATTAAGTTGAGGCTTCTTATTTCTACTACATTACTGACTGTACTAGCTGGCTAGCGACCTTGCTAACGTAGCAAACACGAGCATAAGTGACATGTTGACACGGACCACGTTCAGACTAGAGAACTTAACCGGCAAACCTGGAAACTGACCGACCATTGTTGCCCTGCCTGAATGCAGCGTTGGTCTTGCTTCATCAACACACCTTGCCTATAGAGACACTGCTGTTACACTGCCATTATTTATGGCCTCTGGCAGGTCAAACCACAGTTTACAGCGGGGCTCGTTGACTGATGACTTTATTAAGTGACATTCAGAGGGCAGCCATAGTTGAAGCGTCTTTATTTAACATGATGGATTAAACAGAACAGAACAGCTAGAGAAGCGTCGCTCGCTGCCGTGAAACTCTGCTGTGTGTCCCATTTGGCATGCACGGCTTTGAACCTGCAGGACTGTTGTGGCATCTTTAGGCGTCACAGTGCATCGAACACATGTTAGAGGCTGCAGGGAGTCAAAGCTGCAATCCTACAAACCACAAAGCAGGACTATCATCCTCCGGTTCATTACACGTGGGCTGTTTAGATTCAATGTGAACGCTTATAGCGGCGGCTGATAGATGACACTGACAGGCTGTCTGGGTTTATCTCTGTGGGAAAACAGGTGACGTTGTGCGTTTGCTCTCCGTTACATGACGGGGCGGGAGTGACGCGGCAACAATTCCACGCCTGGGACCCATCAGTGATTACTCGGCTGGATTGAATGACTCTGCAGCTTCATTTTCCTCACAGGGGAGCCTTGCTGGAAAGGTCAGCAGGTGTCCGTAATCGAGCCGACGCTGCTTTTTCCCCTCAGGCGAGATGGATGATGACAGTGAGGAATGGATGAAGAACGATCTGAATATCAAGATCACCCGCCGAGCTGGGGAGCGGGTAAACATCCAATCTCATGTACACACGAGGAAGATGGAGTTATTTTGTGTTTCAACTCCACGGTACTGCAGCATCTCTGCTTGGATGCTTTCAGGTGCCGTGACGATCCTCATTACCACCACCAGCTCTCACGTTTTTTATCACACCTTTTTTTACACTGACACGAGCTGGAGCCCCTAGCAGCTCTCTGAAAGCCGTAACTTCACGTCAACACTGACATCATGTGACCTGTGTGTGATCATGTATGAAGCGATCCGACAGCAATCACCCAGCACTGCGAGTGAATAGCAGCCTCATTTTCTTCATAACCATTCACGGTGTTGTCCTTCAGTGGGATATTATCCATACGTTTCACATTTCAGGCATATGCCAACGTGTTTACTGACATTTAGATGCTGATAATGTAACGAGCTGCCCCCGCGTTGATGCCTTTAACAGGATAAACTGGAGTATGTAACTTCACAGAGCAGCTTGAGAAACCTCAATGTGTGTGCGTGTGTCTTTACATTTTGATATATCTTCATATTTTTTGACTGTTTTCTGAACGCTTTCTTACTTTTCGGCTCGTCCACTGGTCTGCGTTCAAACTTCCATTTAATCCATCCACATCCTGTAGCGGCTTATCCTCGTCAGGGTCATCGAGGAGCTGGAGTCTGTCCCAGATGATTTTGAGTGAGAGGCGGGGTACGCCAGCTTATCGCAGGGCACATGGAGACTAAATTCACACCTACGGGCAATTTAGTGTCACGAATAAACCTGTTACGGTCATGTCTTTGGACTGTGGGAGGAAACTACAAACTCCACACCGAACAGAACCCTCTTGCACCACTGTTTAATTAATTAAAATCTGTCGTCGGGAACATCCCAAAACTAGATATCAATTTAAACTCATTATACAAGATGAAAATGCACACGACAGGCTTCAACCAATTGACTCCAAATGTAAAAACTAACAAATACATCATTTCAGATTTGAGCCAGAGCAGCACTGAGAACTCCACAGGTCTATAAAACAAAGCCCCTGCAGAGAATGCTAAGTAAATGCATGTCTGCCATGTGGATACATTGCATATTAAGGGACACTCTTGTGTAAGTAAAACCCGCGGCTCCCGAGAGCTGATTAAATATGAAGAATCATCCAGAGAGTGTAATCAACCGCATCGTGAAAAATGCATGGGGCTCCACATATTAGAGAGGACGCAGGGCGCATGTCGGCGCGGCCCCTTCCATTATGTTCTCTGTGAAGTCGAGTCGATAAGGCAGACATTCCTGAAATAATCTGAGCAGATAAAAAGCTGGAGATTCGGCACAGTCATTTATTATTCCAACATCACAGCGTTCATGTTGCAGAGCACGTATGCGGTCCAAACTGGGCTAATGGAGCGCAGGGCTCTACATACATACAGCACAGGCTGAGAGTGGAAAAACAACAAGCAGCGCCCTGAACGGCTGAGAATAAACACGCTTCAAGAAATGATTATACCAAACAAACCTCCAATGTGTTTTGCCTCGATCCCCCCATGTCTTCTTGGGCGCTCAAGGGGAAGAAATGTTTTTTTTTCTACCCCTGTGCCACTATGAAAGCAGTCAGACAACAAATAAACTGCATCTGGTGCCATAAATAAAAATGAAATGTTGTGTGTGCACCCTTTTCAGATATACTCCCAATATTGTTTTTCATTTGTCAAAGTTTCAGCCACATGGGTCTCTGCTGTCTACGTGAACACCAGGGCTGCACATGATTTTCCACTTTGTGGGCACCAAAATACAATTTTTACAACTTCCCAGAGGTGGAGGCACTGAAACGTTTGCATTTTTGTTAAATGTTAAATGACTGATCATCTCAATTGTTGCCACCCTATTGCACCTCTTCGTTCCACACACAGTTGCCATGCGAGGATTTTATTGGTAGCGGCTGAACTGGTGCGGAGACTGCACTTTAACAGTCTTAAGGGGCTGGCACAGGAGCATCGGTGTGCTGAAGTCTCCTTCCAGTATCATCCCTGCAGATTACCTTGGTGTTACTTGACCTTTTGACATTTCCTCAAAGCTTGTTCACGGGGAAGAAAAGAAAGAAATGGGAAAAAACCTTTTTCAGTACACAATACAAACATTCCAGGAAGACTGGAGCACTGTATGAGCTCTGAGGGCTCCAGGAATGGAAAGAACAGACTAATATATTGTACTTTAACCTTACAGCCTGCTGTAAACATGAACAATGGACAGACTCTGCTGGGCGCATAAACCTCCACCAAGGCTGAACATTTCACAGTGTTTCACCCTGCGAGCACCTTTAAGATGTCACTCTAGATTATTGAATATTTTCATAGCCATAGCTAAATAACAACAAGTCCCTTATAAAGTCTGTCGTAGATACGGCGCCTCTCTGTGAAACACATGGCGGGTGTTTTATTTTGGAAATTGCTGGGATTCCCTATTCCGTTTCTTTTTCTGACTTCTGGCCAGTTGGAGCTGCTCTGTGCGGATTGATGTGGGTTGTTTGCGGTGTCCGTCAAAAATTGGAGCCGCCATGTATTCTCAGCGGAGGACGCTTCTGGATTTGAGTCTGGGTTTGAAACATTGACAAGAACGGACGCAATTAGCTCTTGTGGCCACAGCGAACACAAAACGCATCACATGCGTGCCCGGTGGAATTTAGCCTTTTGACTTTGGGCGAGTAGATTTCTGACCCGCTTGCCTGAAGTGAAATGTTGAGCCCTGACATGACCGACCGCTTTAACTCAAAAGGTTCCCCAAAGTCGACCAAGCGGCCGCCAAATGCTGCTGGTGTCGCGCTGTGTTCGGTGACCCGCAGCAGTGCCACAACCATTTCACCTCCAGGTAACCTGAAGTGCATCCTGCATACGGAGAAAATCTGAGATTTATGGAGCTGACATTTGCTGAATGACAAAAGTAGAACTAATATTATTTCCACCGTGCTGTAGCACAGCCTCGCTGTGAAGAGCAAATTCAGCAAAAGGAAAAGAGAGTCAGCGCAGGGTTAATGAATGTCACAGAGCGGAGACTAAATCTGTTCAGCGTAATAAAATCTGTCATTTAGGTATGATGCAGAGTGAAATAAAAGCAAACACACGACCTCTGAATCTTCAGGTCTGATGAACAGCTTTGTGTTTGCTGCCTGGCTCAGAATCTAACTCTCCAGGCAGTCCTAATAAAGAAAATTAAACTCAGTCTAAACTTTTTGACCGTCTAACTTTCCTTTTTGCACTCATAAATATTGAGAGCTGAAGAACTAATGTGTGCAGAGGCAGCGGATCCCTGAAGCAGTCGGAGTGGAATATTGACTTCGCTTCTATGACGTGAAGCCCTGCTTTGTGTTATTAGCACAAAAAGAAATCAGAAATGAACGCGTGGACTCGACCAGGATTCCTCCGTTTGTGCACCTGCGGTAACCCGAGGCTTCGTTTCATCGAGAGCGGATCATGATCGACCTCTCTGGACTCTTTGATAGAAACATCTGTCCAGAAGATGGGCTCTGAAAGTTCATAATGTAGGCCTGTCGTTCAGCCGAGAGTGGAGCCAGTTAACAAGACCAACTGGGATGAGCTCGCTCTGCATTAAATCTGCCTGCCCTCAAAATCAATTTGGCAGACACCGTTTTGAGAGGCAAATGTCAAATTTACATACGGGCCTCGGAGGATGGAGACACCTCTACGTGCATCAGGTGTAAACACACCTGAGATAATTAGTCCTGCATCTAGTTAGTGCAAGATTAATGATCCTGCGTGTGCTGCTTTCTGGTACAGGGGTGCGTTCTCTATAATTAGGTATAGGATTCAACGCGCCACTATTAAAATAGGCTGGCTGGGTCCACTGAAGACTGTGCGCTGATTGAAATCAACCATGCATGCGGCGTGATATTAATATCACCTACATAATTACGCCAAACACGGCGCAAATTGTTATACGGCCTCAAAAATGAGATGGAATATCTCTTGTGTGGCGACTGAGGGCTGAGCTGTGTGCGCTGTATTTAATTAATTTAGCCGAAGAACTAAAAACAGCATGACTCTGACCCCCCCACACACACACACACAACCATGCTGCATATAAATATCAGTATGGAACCATAACATAAAGAGGATTAGAGGGAGGAGGGGGGGTCACACACATACAAACACACATAAAATAAAAATTAGAATGTGTTTTCCAGGCACTGGCATCTGCCGTCTGAATGCTTCTGTCCAAAAATGTCTTCCCATTGAGAGAAACAGCCTTCCTGTTGGAGCATGGATCATTTCGAAGTGGTTTCATAACCCAAATGTGCCCCGAACATAATCGTCTGCATAAACTTTCATTTCACTACCTCAAAATTAGAGTGACAAGGTGTCCATGCGGCAGCAGAGATAAGGCAAAAACATGCCCCGACACTATTTTTTCTTCCTCGTATTATGTCCATAAATTCAGCTTCCGCAGGCCCAAACCTCTCTGTCGCCCCGCCATTTGACCACTCCAGTGAAAACCCAATCATCTACATGACCGAAGGGGAGGAACTGGGAGGCGCGAGGAGTCGCAGCGGCCAGCTTGGCAACCCAATTAAAAAAACCAAAGGGCGAGGAGGCTCGGCTCTGGACTCATCGCGTGCCAAAGGTGGTGGCGGAGGGGGCTCGGCGGGCTTTGCAGCAGAGCCTCGCGCGTGGAAAGAAAGGGAAGGAGGGCCTGTTGCACAGAGGCATCGCCGGGCTGAGCTAGCCACGATGGAAGTAACTCATTCACTCCGAGGACAGTTTGTTGTCTTCAGTCAAACAATAGAAGACATCTGCCTGCTGAGGATTTGGCATAATAACTGCTTATCACTCTGTCATTCCTTATCGACTGTCGTTTCTGTAAACAGAAGCAGGAAAACAGACGTCAACATGTTATTTGGTTTCTTCTTGGCTATTCTATCACTTCAGCTGTGGCATGTGTCAAATCCAGTAAATACACCAACAAACAACCAATCTGTTGACCGTTTTATTCAAGTGTCATGTTGCTCAAAAGGACTGGTGGCTAACAATCAGTATGATGGCAGTATGCTGTTGTTGTTGGATTACAATCTGTCTGTGCTGACGGAGTTGTGTGCAGATCCGGGGACACGTGTGGTTAAGCTCCAGCCAACGAGATTATCAAATGATCCTCTAAAGTTTGGACGCCAGTCAGAGACACGATCACGACGCGCTGGCTAAGCCCGGCGGATGAAACCTCCCCGCCGCGTTGCCTTCGAAGGCCTTCTCTGCAGAGACGCAGGCTGAAAGAGAGAAGGGGCGAGATGTGGAGGCCCGGCGTGGAGGAGCGGGTCAGAGTACATCAGCGTGAAGCGAGTGAACGTCCTCAGAGAAAGAGAAGGATCAGAGAGGAATCCTGCAGCCGCAGAAACTCCAGACCTGATGAAAGATGACAGCACTGGAAGTTACAGCCTCCTCCTCCTATCAGTGATTACAGTGTGGCCAGACGGTCGTAAAATCTAATGTATTGTAAATTATGAGTTGTTGCACAGAAACCATTAATTTTGCATGAAAACGGGAAACTGGGCAGTGCTCTCCTCCTCGTGTTGAGATTAAATTGAACAATTTGGGTCATTAATTATTCAGAAAGAGGGGCAGAGCGAAGAGCAATAAACCAGATTCTCTCTTTTTTTTGTTGCCCCGCCACAAGAAGAGGTCAGGGTCAACAATTCCAACGTCCCCCGGAGAGACTTCCGACAGCAGAGTGTTTAAGTGAGAGGGACAGTATGTGCATCTGTTTACACAGGAGAAGTGGCTGCTGTTTAAACTGCTCTTATTGTCTACAAATCAAAAGACAGACCTGTTATTGTGGCTTATTATAAAAGATATGACAGAGTCACAGCTCATCTTGTGTCTATATAAACAGAATAATGCATTTCCTTTATGTGAAGGAGAAAAACATCTCACGTACTCCACACTGCTCGATAAAAAGCCTCTTATGGTAATAATGACGTTGTTGTGATACGTGACAGACGACCCCTGATGCAGCTGTTACGAGCTCGACACTAAAGCCAACATCAACGTGAGTTTAAGACTGACGGGACGAGTCCCACAGGTCTCAGCTCGGAGCTTTTAACGGCGATCAACCACAAAAACACTCCACACTCTGCTGCAAATCCCGCGTTGAATCTAAATCCTTGCGTAATATTCAAGGCGGGGTTTTTGGTGAGTGTGTGTGTGCGGTGACCCGCCACCATGTAACTTATTAGCCCTATTATTATTATCAGGAATAAACTCTGAATCTAAGCATGCTGTACATGCATGCTGCACACATCCCCCTAGTTCATTTATATTAGTAAGCAGCTGTAAACACCATTAACATGCTCTGTGTGTGTGTGACATGTCATAACCATTTATAAGTGTTCATGATTTAACTGTTTACAGAGCACAGACTCCTTCATAGATCAACACCTGTATTCGCTCTGCTCTCCACCTGCACTGATCGATGGATTTAACTTGAAAACGTGCAAAATTTGGAGCGCGCCCCCAGACTCCCCTCGGGCGTCCAGGGTCCACCCACCACGGTGTCACCAAACCCTGAGGGACAGCCGCATGAATCATTCAGTATTTACCCAGCAGTCTTCGCGCTCTGCACCCGAACGCTGTTAATATTCCTGTTTGCAATCTACAGTCTGACATGGAAACACTGTTGCTATGTATTTACATTTATATCCTTTCTCCACATACGTGCAGTCAGAGTACACACACCGTGACAAGTTAACTAACATGTCTGTCACAACTTTGAAGCTGATCATTAAAACCTCCATTTAATGACTCCAAGTACAAAAGCAGTCAACAGTCGCTCAGGCTGTGGTGTCACAGGCTTCAGAGAGCTCATTAAGTGACCGTTGTTGTTTCTACATCTGCCAGATTAAACATTAACTCCTCAAATCCGCCGCCGCCTTCTGAAACTTTCACTCACTGCAAACTGTTGAACTGTTAATTATCCAAGTTAGAAAGACAAAGCTGGAAAATTGTATAATAAGCGTCATGAAAGTGCCTCGATGTCACACGCTGAACACAAAGCAGAGTCGGTGTGGACTCGTTCGTCTTGGTGACGGCGGTGCAGCAGTAAATATATTCCTGACATGCTGCTTACGTGTTACTCACAGCAGAGATTACAATTCACACCGGGTGCATCGAGTCAGACGGTGCTGAGGACTGAAGGTATTGAAGAAGTCGTCCTGTTACGGTCAGTGCAAAGAGCATTTTCATTTCCCTCTGTGATTTCTTTAACCTGATGATGTCACATACGACATCTCGCCTGCCAACTCGTCCGAACATGGACATTTGGGCGAATCTCTGATTGCGGCCGTGCCCTCTTACTCAGCGGAGAAATTGATATCTCCTCCTCGGTGTGACGGCTGAATGGCGAGGCCAAAAGATCTCCGGTGGCTGAAAGAAACTCGAGCTAAAAACTGGACGTAAAAACTCAAGCAGCACGTTCCCCCGCGAGGACGCCCGAAACAACACCTGACACATTCTCCCTTTAAATCGTGTTGACAAGAAGCGCGGCGGGGGAAAACGCGGGCGCGCCGAAAACGCGGACGAGTTAATGAGCTGGTTTGTAACACACTTTTTTCTATTGCAATCTTTACAAACGCCATTCATCACTGTCACATACGGTTTATCTCAGCGCCACACAATCGAATTCCAATCACTTCCAGGACAAAAATATGATGTAATTAACAGAGCGCGGTCATGCGTGAGGGCGTCCTGGAGATTCATTTCACCGCCTTATGGAAAAAGAAAAAAAAAAAACAATTTCCCGTCTGGCCGCCACGTGAAGAAGAGCATCAAACCCGGTCGTGGAACGTTTTTTAAAAACATCAATTCTGTGTGTCACATTAGCCCGGGCGGGATGCCTTCACACAGAAACCCCCCGCGCCAAGGTTAAATGAGTTAAAACCGTCTTATTAGATGCACACCCAGGGGCTCGCTTCCTCTCACAGGATATCAATAAGATGTAGTTCACAGCACGGGAGGCGTAAACAGCCTATTTAAAGACGTTTAATGCTCATTTACTCCGACAACAACAACAAAGAGGGGGAATATCTCAGAATTTCGGGAGCGTACAGGTGTCATAAGGGAGGAAATTCAGCGTCGTAGCAGGAACTTATTAACCCACAATCATTTTTAAAAAAGGACTAACAGCTGTGGCAGGATGAGGAGCGTATTAGCTGGCCTTAATTCTGGGAATAGCACTTAAATCTGAACATTTGTTGGGGCTCCGGTGACAGAAACTGACTTCTATCGAGATCCAGCCTTATCAAACAAGGCAAACGAGGCTTCGCGGACACGTTACAGAGGAAAACCAAAATGGAAATTGTAGTGGAGCTGGAATCAGTTAACATCTCAAAATACACAAGCGGCTCCATCTGCTCCGAGTCACCAAACTGGACCTCCAGACCTCAAAGCTGTCATCAGGAATCATCCACGTGTCTCAGGCACCCCCCACCCCTACACACACACACCAATTTTTGATATGTCAGTGCCTAATTGAGATTAAACCGCTGTGTTTCATGTCACAGGAGATGAATGAAGGGACTGTGGGACATTTCTGAAATTAAATGTAACACACACACACACACACCTTTACAATATGAGTATCTGGTCTCCGGCCAGCACACAGGCTTAAATGAGAGAATTTGGCAAGGGGGCTTAAGCTCGTATTAACGACCCAGGCGGCGTTGTAAAGGTTTTTGAAAAAGCCACAAAAAGAGAAAAGAGAGAGAGAGAGAGAGAGAGAGAGAGGTGGCTTCTGTGGCGTTGTGGAGAAGTATTGATGGGACCACTTTCAAAGAGGGGGGGGCGGTATAGGCTAATTCCAAAAAAAAGAGGATCAAGTCTGAGATCATTCGCGTCTCAAAAGAAACTGTCAGAATAAATCTGTGCCATGGATTTTTCGCAGGCTTAGGCTGTGAATTGTTGTTATGACCCCTTGACAATACAGTAAAAATCCCATTGAGCAGCTCAGCCACAGAGGGTTACATCCCCCTGCTGTAGGTTTTTACTGCCCCTTTCACTCGCTCTGAGTAGTGAGGGGGGGCAGTGTAAAGTGATAAAACACAGCATGCTGACACTCAGCCCTTTATGCAATGGAGACAAGAGGGCTGATGGCTTTCACTAGTCCGTGTTAAGTGACGTGGATTAGCAGCAGGGCTTGATATGAGGCTATAAAGAGCACAGCATTATGAAACAGACAATGCTCTCATCTACTTCTGTGGATTTATCCAGTCTCTTCACACACACACACACACACACACATAAGGCGGACACAACTTCTTATTTCAGTGACGGCATTTTAAAAAGCTTCACTCGCATCCGCAAAGACAAACTCAACAGCTCCAAAAAAAAATAAAAATAGCAAGTTTAAAAAAATAAATAATAAAAAACGCTATTCAACACACTATTTAACTGTCACCGCCCGGGTAAAACTGCGCGTTTTGATAACGAACCTGTCACTTCCAAACGCACCCCTTAACGTCCTGTGGCGGGAGAAGCGAACAATTAGTGCACGCGCACACACACACACACAAACACGATATTTATTTATTTTTTGGTGACACATACCGGTTTTGTTCTCCGTGTCCGTGTCCGTGTCCGTGTCGTTTACAACTTGTCCCCCCCACGGACGCCGAGCTCCGTCCGTTCCACGCCGCGCGGATTCCTCTTCTGCTCAACCGTCTGCTGCTCGCGCCGCACGCTCGTGGAGAGAGAGAGGTGCTGAGGAGGGGAGGAGGGGGCGTGGCATGAAGGGGTGAAGGTGACAGCCGGCGGAGGAGAGCAGGCTGTCCAATCAGAGGCCACCTGACGGAGGGAAGGGATGCAGCCAATCAAAGGGGAGCATCTAAGCGAGGAGGACGATGCTGCTTTGTTTAAGGCAGTGGTTCTTAACCTTGTTGGAGGTACCGAACCCCACCAGTTTTATATGCTCATTCACCGAACCCTTCTTTAGTAAAAAAATAAAATATGATTTTTTTTACTGGTGCACAAAATGAACCGTGCATTAACATCACCTTGTTCAAATAACAAAACCAACACAGTGCATGAACTCACAACAACTTACCTCAGTGTGACTTCTGCTGTTGCCTTTGAGAGACCAGTTCAGATATGCGTGGCTTCACCTTGGCAAGTGCCAGTCTCATGTCATTTTCACAGCAAAGTCTGTTCCTTTTCTTAGTTTTTATGTCCAGCATCCTCGAAAACGATTGCTCACAAAGATATGTTGTAACAAATGGTATAAAAAATTCCAGGGCGGAGGCTCCACCGAACCCCTAGGGCTCGATCGAACCCAGGTTAAGAAGCACTGGTTTAAGGTTTCAGGCTGAGAGATATGTGACTGCTGCTTATTATCAGTCTTATTTGACAGAAACGACACTGTTAAAAGGAAATGTTCACATTTTTTTTCTCTCCCCCAAGTTTGACTGAATAATCCATATGTGTGCTGGAAGAGTTACTGGTCACTTTAATCTTTCTGGAGCTGATTAGTGGATCAATAGAAAATTAATCAGCAGCAATTTCACAGTCCGATTAATCGTTTCAGTTCTCAGCCCTCCTCAGCCCACAATACATAAACGAAATGTTAGTAGAATATAGACCCAGTAGGGCTCTGAGATCTACTGACTCAGGTCATATAGTGGAGCACAGAGTTCAAACCAGACACGGTAAAGCAGCATTTAGCAGTTATGCTGCTCACAACTGGAACAAACTACCAGCAGGACTGAAATCAGCCCTTAACTCTGAGCACTTTTAAATCCAGGTTAAAAACTTTTCTATTTTCACGTGCTTATGGCTGAGCTCTTTTAAAGAACTTTTAAAGAATTTCCAGTGATTCGTTTATTGTTTTAAATTGTTTTCAAATTTGCTATTTTAATGATTTTAAATGACATTCTGATGTTTTTAATTAAATTTTCTTCTCTTTTTAATTTTTAATTTCTATTGCTATTGCTTGTCTTAATGTCAAATGTCTTTCCTTGCCTCTGTAAAGCACTATGAATTGCCTTGTGTACGAATTGTGCTATACAAATAAACTTGCCTTGCCTTGCCTTGCCTATGAATGGAACTGAGCACATTAACTCAATGGTGTTTTCTTTTACACTTCTGCTCCACTACAACAGATATTGCACTTTTTTTTATTTTACCGCAATTCCTTACCAGCTTTAATGTGTTTGTCAACTGACAAAAAATGAATACATTTTATTATTTTACATGTAAAAACTTGCTTCACGGTTCCTTTTTAATCATTTTGCACTAATTGTGATCATGGGCGGACTGGGACAAAAAATCGGCCCTGGCATTTTGGACCAGAGCAGCCCACAACAACAGCACGTCGGCCCACCGGGCAAATGCACGGTATGCCAGATTGCCAGTCCGTCCCTGATTGTGATAGAATTGTGACACTTTTCTATCAGAACCAGCATTCACTTTTTCAGCTGTTTGAGCTACACTCAGTTTCACTCTCCCTATGTGCATCAGTGAGCCTCGGCCACCCATGACCTCTGTCGCCGGTTCACTAGTTTTCCTTCCTCGGACCAGTTCTGCATACGGCGGGAACACCCCACGAGAGCTACAGTTTTGAAGATGTTCCGACCGAGTTGTCTAGCCATCACAGTTTGTCCCTCGTCAAAGTCGCTCAAATCCTCACACCACTCCATTTTTCCTCACTCATCAGTTTTGAGGACAAAATGTTCACTTGCTGCCTAATATATATCCTGCACAATGACAGGTGCCATGATAGCGAGACAATCAGTCACTTCGCCTGTCAGAGATCATTAAGTTATGACTGATCAGTATGATAACACAAGGTCAAAGGGGATATACTTTAACTTTTAATACATCAAAGGACCAGTGTGTAGGTTAGTGACATCTAGTGGTGTAGTTGCAGATAGCACTCACTTCACCCTGTCCTTGCAAGCATGAAGATGCAACTAGTGTGTCTGCGAAACATGAAAAACACAAAAGGCCCTACCTAGACTTAGTGTTAAGTTTGTCTGTTCTGGGCCACTGTAGAAACATGGTGCACAAAACTTACATATGTATAATATGTTCCATTTCTGACTTATTTTGTAAACAGAGCCCTCTAAAGCTGACACACTGGGCCTGCTCATTTTCTATACTTATAATTAAGCACAATTTTAGTAACCTTTTCAAAGCAGTACTTATAGTATTTTTACAGTGAAGTATTACCTAAATAAAGGATGTGAATACTTACCCCATCCCCGGTGTTTCTTCATTCTTTCCCACCGTGTTTAGTCTTTTGAAACATTAAATTAAATGTCTCCGTGTTGTACCATCACTCACACAAATGAATCACTTTGAAGGTGTCACCTTGGGCTTCAGGAAATTGCGGCTGGTATTTTTCACTATTATTCGCCTTTATAAACAATTCATGGGTTGAGAAAATAATTGGAAGATTAATTGATAGTGAAAATAATCATTAGTCGCAGCCCTAAATCACTCCTCCTCTCTGTGAGCAGCGTCAAATCAATCTTAGCTTCCAAACTTACTGGTTGTTTAGTGCAAAACGCTCTCCTTCTGTTTCCCCAAACAGTGTCGCAAAGTAGGGATACTAACGCAAACGGCAAACGTCTTCATTTTAAGTATGTTTTTTAGTATTTTTTGGGGAGAGTTGTCAGGAAGAATTGTCAGCCAAAATTCACAAACACAAACAAATCACACTAAACAGTATTATCAGACTATTGCCTCAAACTTTCTTTAAAATGTCACCGTTTGAGCTGAATTATAATGCAATGACTTCACACCATGCTCTGGATTTATCAAACCCAACTGTATGATGCAACTTTGCTGTTTGCTAAAGAATTAATATATAAACTATATTTAAAAACTCAACCACTGACAGTAAATTTAGAGATTTAGTGTATTGTGCATGTTGCATGTAGAACTATTTGGAATACCCCTTTTCCAGAAAATTAGCTTCTTGAACTGGTTCCAGTCAACAATAAATAATCTTCTTATGAGGAATAAACCTGCCTCCTGTGTGAACTATCTACAGCTGAGTAGTGTCGGCCCGCACTGCTGTATTTTAATGCTGGTACTTGCAGAGCTAATATTTTCTGAGGTGGTACACGGCGTCAAACGTTTGACCACAAACACTGCTCGAGGCGAAAGCTGAGACGAGGATTGGGCCTCAGAAATCTTCTTTCTAACTCCAAACCTCTAGATTAATTAAAATTTCAAACGTGTAGTTTTCATGTGAGCTATTTATCAGACTTTGATGGAGTTCCCCTGTAAGAATGCATTTTTACACCAACTTGACCTCTTACACTGGAAGTATATTACAAAGGTATACCCTCAGAGCCAACAGTAGATGTTTTAATGCATATATTGACATGTGATTACTGTTTTAAAATGTGAGTCTACCCTTTAAGCATTCTGTCAGACGGTGGTTGGCTTCTGGATGAATCTGCATTTTCATTTCGAAATTAAACACCGTTTTGAGTATCGCCAACAGCTGTACACTGGGCAGTTTTATTATGTGTCGCTTATCCCATCTGAGTGGATGAGCAGTTGTCTCTAATTGCTTGGAAGGGGAGGGGCGGTAAAACGATTAAAAACCTACAAAATTGCATCTACTTTGGATTGTCAATGAAAACGTTATAGGAGGGGGAAAAAACAGCCCAATTAAAAAGATGCCAAGCAGCATTTCGGGGGGGGAAGCATTGTGAATTATTAAGGCAGCGACGGTGCTTCCCCAACTTAAAGGAAGTGTCAGCACAACGTAGCATGACCCACAGTGAATTTGTAAAGCCATCACTTTTCTGACACTGAAGTACAGCTTTTTTTTTGCCGGCGCAATTAACATCGCAGTATATTCTCTTTGCAGCCAATTACACCACGTGTTCAGGCGGTAACTGAAAAAGGGAAGAAAAAAAAATCTGTCAGAGGTGACAAAAGCAACCTAATGGAAAAATCTGTAACTCCTACAGCAGGCCTGCTCTATCAGTGGAAATCAATACGCCTTTCACCAAAGAGATCTCAGCTGGAATGTGTTATCTAGGTAGGCCATGGATCAAACTGGCCAGCCGTGCGAAGTGGCGTACAGATTAAAAAAGTCACATCATTTTCGAGTTCATGAAGCTTTATTTCAACCTGGAAGACATAATAGAAATGAAAAAAAAAAGGGGAAAACCTCTTTGTTCGGACACAAACCAAAGCTGGCAGCCATTCAATCAAAGAAAAACACAGTTTGTAATTAAAGCACATATTGCAAAAGTTGAAAATATAGCCCTGTTAGATCAGTCAGATATGCATGCTAAGTAAGATACAAGAACAAATATCCATTCCCTTGCACACCAGGTGCATTCAATCAGCATCAAACAAAGCTGGATATGAATAAAAGAGCAGACGTATAATTTTAAAACTCAGTACAAAAACACTAGATTCAATCAGAGCAGTTCATCTCTCCATGGACATAGATATGAAATTAAATGTGGTCAGCGCTGCCTGATTAGTAGCTGATTGGGCTGAATTCAAGAGTTGTCGCCGTCGTCGTCGTCGTCATCGTAGTATCTGTTCCTCTTGATCTGCTCCTCCACCGTCAGGGCATCGTCGTCGTCCGCCCACAGGGAAGCGCTGTACTTGCCCGCGTTGTAGTTGGCGGCAAAGCTGTCACCACTCCCGCCCTCTCCCGTCGCTTTATCTGCGCTTCCTCTCGCCTCCATCCCGAAATCCAAAAGGTCATCCAGCGCTGACACCCGAGGCGTCTCCCCGGCAGATTGACTGAAGATGTCGGATTTGAAATCAGATAGCAAGCTGGAGCTGCTCGTACTCAGGCCAGCGAAAATGTCCTCGAGGAAGCTTGATGTGCTAATCTTTGGCTCGGTGGCCTCGTTTTTGAAAGCGAACGCTCCCTCGGCTGTCTCTGTAAAGAAATCTGTGTCTGAATAGCAGTCTGCGGCTTCAGTACATTTGGCACCCGCTGGCACAAAAGCATCCTCCCTCTGTGCCAATTGCAGCACTTCACTTGGCATCCATTTTGATTCTTCGCAGCGATCAGATTGGAAGAAATCTGTTGCTCTTGTTGTGTCTGTCAGAAAGAGTGACTGATTTTTCTCTCCCTCCTCCTCCTCAGTAAGCCCTTGAAACAGGATTTCATTGTCACGCAGTGTCTGGCCATTATTATTATTGTTGTTATTGTTGGAGTTAGGATTCAGTGGCTGTCCTGCCGTCGCCTCCTCATCTATTAACGTGACCTTTACTGCCTCCACATTGTTGATGCTGTCATTATTGCCTTTATCTCCCTCCTCCTGGCTTCCCTCCTCACCTGCTGCACTTTCTGTCTTCCCGTCGTGTCCATTTACTTTCACTTCTTCCGCCGTTTCTTTGCCTTTCTCTTCAACCTTCTCTTCAGCCTTCTCTTCAACCTTCTCTGCCTCTTTCATGCTTTCCACAGCTCCACCACCATTCCCTTCGCTTTGTTCCTTCTCTCCCTCTGCAGGGTGCACTTCAGACTCCATTTCGGCACTCTCTTGTGCCACAGCCTCGGAGCCACTGTTTGACTCTTTAGATTCTTGAGTGTGAGTTTCACTCGCCGGTTCCTCAGCGACCGCTACGGGGGAGGCCGGAGCTTCAGACTCTGCTGGAGTCTCTTCAGGCTTACTCTCATTCTCTGTTAAACAGGCATTCTCTTGCACCTTGTCATTTTCCTGGGGCCCATTTTGTACTTTAGCTGCGGGAGTATCGGTCTCATTTAATGAAGGCTTCATAGGCTGATTTAGGTGTTCATTTTCCTGAACTGAGTCCTCCTTAGGGGGCCACGATGGCTTTACTAACTTCAGCTCCTCCTCGACAGTGAAGGATTTCTTTGGAGAATCTGATTGAGGAGGCCACACTACAGCAATCTTACTCTTTTTGTTTTCCTCCACTGATTTGTTTATGTCATTATGCTGAGTAACTAATGTGCTCTGAGCGGTGGATCTGGAATCCATGGGTTTCCTTTCAGGCGATGGTGATTTGACTCTTGTCTTTTCGGCTGAATTCTCCGGGTTCTTATTATTCCATAGTTCTTTGTGTGGCTTCTGTCCAAATCCCTCATCATAATTTCCTTTGGACTTGAACAGTTGCTTGTAGTGTGGCTTGCAGTACATTCGTCCATGGAGAGAGGCATAGTTGCCAAGACTGTTTTAAAAAAGGAAGAAAACAGGAGGTTAGCTCAGTGAGAAGAAGAAAACAGAAAAAAAAAGACTTTGCTGTGTGAAATAGCTTCACCTTAGTTTGCCTCTGCAGTGTTCACAGCGAAAGCAGCTTTTATGGAAGTTTTGTTTGTCTGCAATCAGCGATTCCATGGGGTACACCCTCTTCCGACACACCCTGCACAGTTCGGACTCTGGAACTCGAGTTTTCTGCAAAAGAATTGAGATAACAATTTAATTCACAGGTTTTTAATTTGCTTTTTACTTCCTAGGCAATCTCCTGGAAAGAACCATCTAATATTTATTTTTTTAAAAAGATGTTCAGTTTATATATTTCCAACGTATTTCAATTGTTTTCTAGTGTAACCTTGAGCAGTGTTTGCCTAACCATTTTTGGTTTGTGACCCCTTCAAATGAAGCAGTATGAGCTTGTGATCCTTTGTTACAGGTTATGGTCTTGTGTAGATATTACAGTGAACAAGCAGCAACCTCCAGGGCTGTGAAGTGAAGCCTATGCAGAAACTGCAGTTCCTCAAACGTCCCCATGTTAAAATGTCCAACTTCACAGCAGAAATAAACATGTTTACAGCCTGGTACAAAAAACAGTTTTGGTCTCTGTAGTTAATTTCCCCGTTCATGACAACTGTACTGAGGGTGAATTTATATATAACTCACCTGTTCAAATTATATTAAGGCTTAAAGTTATGCAGAATTAACAGAGTGGCCACTTTAAGTGACAGGTGTATGCCGTTACAGATGGCTTGTTTGAGCAACCTGGCATCATTCAGCCTCACATCTGATGATCCACGTCTCTGCCAGTTTTTATATTAGCCGGGAGGCAGAAGAGGCAGGACTGCCAACATGGTGGCGACCAGAGCCACATATTTTGACATCACGCAGGCGCTGTCCATTTTTTTATACTGTCAGTAGTTGGGAACGACTGACCAACAGCTGTGAAATCTCCCTTCATTTCCACTGACTTTGTTTGGTCAGTTGCTTTAAATACTTACACACAGTGTAAAAGTAGCACAAGTACAAAAGTGGCAGAAGACACCTATTTTAAAGTTTAGCTAACATTAGCCATGATAAGCTACTGGTCATACCCGACCAAGTGAGGATGTAGTTTTCATTTGTGAGAGAAGCATCATGGTATTTACATAAGTATGTACATAAGTAAATAGCCAGGCTTTAAGTCTAACAAAGAGGGATAACGAAGTTTATAACACTAAATAAATAAATATTACTTTTGTTTAAATAGAGGAATACCTATTCTATCTATGATTACCATCAAATGACATGACTCTTTCCAGGAAACCTTCTAGAAAATTGTTAAATTATTAGGAGATTATCAAAAAAGACAAAACAAACTTTGATTTGACTGTGTTATAAGGGGTGACAGCAAACTAAAAAAACGTGCAAATACACATTAAAAAAACGTACTTGACTGTAATCACCATTAGAAGTGTTTAAAATATCTTTGATGGGTTGAAAAGCATTTGTATGTTTACTTCAAATCCTTTGAAACACACCACAAAGCATTTGATTTCTTCTTACTATCCCCTGTGTATGGCAGGGAAAACAATCTCACACACCCAGAAATATTAGTTCAATATGTTCGTGTTTTTGTCAGCCTCACACATCAGAGGTATGAAAAACAGGACATAGTGTAACCTGTGAATTATAAAATGTGTGAAAATGACAGTACCAAACTGTGAGTTGTTCGAAGCTTTAGTGCAAATGCTTAACACAAAGCAAACACATCAAACGAAATCATGTGACACAAATAACAGTTTCGATACGATGTTAACGCTTCTTTTCTTTCCACACAATGCAGATGATGCCTTAAAACTTTTCACACACAAAGCATGTTAAACACACCATCACGCCAGTTTAGTATCCTCATGCCGCACAGCCTGGTTTACCCGTCACAACGGTCTCCTGCTTGTGTGTTACGAACTGCGATGTCCTCTGCTCCGTGACACTGAAACCCAGGTTCTGGAAAACCCCTTGGCTTTCAGCCCACGACTGCTGAAAGTTTCTCAGCAGTTCCTCCGTGGTGGCCTCAGGGGGCACGTCAACCGTTGGAATGCTGCCTCTCACCACATCGGCGTAGGATGGAGGGCTACCGCGGGCCAGGGAGCTCCCAGAACGCATCTCACTCCTCGTCTCTCTAGTCATGTTTCCGAAGTCATCAATGCTGCAGAATTGCTCGGTGACTGCTGTCATTTCAGAGTGACCCGCCGGCTCTGAATAGACTGACTCAGGTTCTCTTCTTTCTATTTGTTCTCTTAGCTCTCGGGCTGCCTGAGAGCTATGCTCTCCTGTCTCAAACACATCCTTCAATGCCTTGACATTGAATGATGGGATGTCTTCAGTTTTGGGGGTATGTGCCTCAGCCTCTATATCCTCTGCATCACTCCCCAGCCTCTCCGTGATCACAATAGGGTCTTTTCTGGTGTAGACTTTTGGTTTGGGAGATTCAAATTTGTTTACCAGCTTAGATAGGTCAACTCTTGGGAGATCCTCTTTCAGAAGGTCTATCGTCACAACCTCTGCACCTTCCTCAGCGTCAGGTCCCAAACGTTCAGGGATATCAATGGGATCCTTCCGAATGTATGCCCTGCTCACCTCGGCCTTCTGCGCATCTTCAAAGAAAGACTTTTTGTCCCTTACTGTCATCATAGAGTCCACCATCTCTGTGACATCCATCGATCCTTGCTCATTTCTCTCTATGGGAGTATCCCTGTCGCCAAGCGGGGATGATTGCTCTCTTTCAGCTGTGAAATACTCTGGCATGGGCATGGGAGGCGGAGGGGTCATGCCGCGAGAAAGCTTCGAGGTGGTATCCCTCAGTTTCATCAGCTTCTCTGAGCGGCTCATTGTGGGGGATGGCGTGGCCCTGCTGAAGGTAGATGTGGGCGTGTATGACTTGCGAGGAGGAGGCGGCGGCGTTCCGACAGATTTGTAAGGCGGAGGAGAGGGAGTTACTCTGAGTGGTGACTCTATCCTCCTTGACTCGATGCTGATAAAAGTAGGCGACGGAGTGCGGATGCTCGCTAACGGGGAGGACACCCTCTGCTCACTCAGCTCCTGATGTGCTTTGCTCCCTTGAAGTGACTTTTTCCCCTCCACCACCTTCTTTTCAGTTTTGGATGATCCGATACTAATCTTTGATATCTTTGCAGTTGCTCCGCTGAAAACTTTCTTGTCTGGTTTGGGAGGCACTGACGGTGGTGCCAGTGGTTCTTCTTTTTCATTATCCTGTTTTTCCATGGCTGTCAAGATTTCCCCAAAAAATGTGAGCTTTGCCTGAACAATATTCTTCACATAGACCATCATCTCTTTCAACTTTTTCTTACTTTGCTGTTTAGCAATTTCACTTAAATTCTTTCTCTCATCCAATCCCATTACCCAGTCAGGGAATTCGCTTATAATCATCTTGACGGCATCGGAGTCTATTTTGCTTGGTGTGCCCTCCAGCTCTTTTATCTGAGTGAGCAGCTTCTGCATTACATTACATTTTTCTAAATCTGTGATTTCTTCAGAATTAGCCTCCTCTTTACGGGCTATTTTCCCAGTCCCTTTCACAGACACATCCCTAGGCTCACCTTTGGACTTAGCTGCCTTTATTTGCATCTTATTTGTTTCTGCCGCTTGAAGCTTTATTTGCTGTGTTTGTGTCTGAACGGCCTCTTGCTTCTGAAAGCTTTGCTGTACCACACTCTCACTCACAACCACCTCCTTGTGTCTTTGAATGTGCTCTGTCTTCATGCTCTGCTGACTGTGGGAGACAGATACAAGGCCTTGTCCTTGATGAGTCCCTGCAGATGTTATCTTAGTTGTCTTAGGGATTAAAACAGTATCTGATGGCTTCACTTCAGTCTCAATCTTTTGCATTTGCTTTCCCTTTTTCACGTGGACCTCCGTTTCAGCTTCCTTTATAGGTAGAGTCATCTGACTTTTCTTCTCCTTTATTTTCATTTCAGTCCTTGTTGTCATGTGGTTGCTTTCCTGATTCACATTTGTTTCACTTTTCTGTGACACATTACATTTCTCTTGCTGTAAATGCGTTTCACTTTTCATCGCTTCCTTTTGTCCCAAACTGTCACATTTATCCTCTTTCTTCTCTGTTGGCATCTTAAAGGTTTTCACCTTGAAACTTGGAGTTACCTTTGGAATTTTAGTAGGTTGAGAGGGACTCTTCCCCTCCTGTGTCAGAGGCATATTAATATTCTTTACATCTTCAGCTTTCAATGTGACCGCAGTCTGGCTTTGAAGATTTACATTTTCCTGGACAGCACTTTGTGTGGCAACGGTAGACTTGACGCTGCATTTCTTAACAAACTGCTGCTGCTCTGTGACTGAAGTAGTGACCACATTGGAGTCAATATTTGAGGTCTCACGATGAGCCTGAGAAACAGAAACAGTCTGAGTCTTGGGTGTTATTTGACTCTTTTTAACAACATCAGTTGAGGCAACCATTTTTTCTGAGGATTGCTCACTGGCTACATGCTTTTTATCCAAGCCCACATTCGAGGATCCAGCCGTGGATTTCTTATTCAGCACTGCGATCACAGGCTTGCTCAGGGGGATCTGGGAGGGGGTTTTCTTGGCAGAGGTGTCTTGTGCCGATATTCCTTCTTTGGACACGGTCTTAGCTTCTTCTGTCTTTGCTTTTGTCACTTCTGTGGCTGTTTCTTTCTCAGTGTTCTGTGCTACAGAAAGCTCAGCACTGGCAGAAGAGGACACTATATTAAATGGTGGTGAAGTGGGAGTTTTGACAGTACTCCTCTCTATTTCCTCTTTCTCCATTCTTTGTTGGCGAAACCTTTCCTCTGCAAGCATGAGAGGGGTTTTAAATTTGCGAGCATAGGGTTTAGGTTTTGGCGCTGGAGCGGGTTCAGGGGGTGGAGGCAGTTTAATCGGAGGGACAAACGCTTTCTTTGGAGGCTGTGGGCTTTCTCTTTGCATTGGTTTCACAGTCGGGATGCTCGGTATTTTTGTCGTTGATTCAGTCTGAACCTGCTTGCTTGTTTCGATTTGCTGGGTTGTTTCCTTTTTCACTTCTTGAACTTTAGCTTCTTCTTTACGCTCTGTCGACACTGTTGTTTCTTGATCAGGAGGGAGCTGGGGTGGAGGTGGAGGTGGTGGTGGTGGTGGCGGAGTTGGCTGCTTTTTCTGCCATTTGGGTTTAACTTGTACCGGCTGCTTCTGTGGCTCTGGTTGCTTGGGCACTTTGAATAAAGGCTTGCCAATGGGTTTCGCCAGCTTTACAGGCGGAGGCTGAGGCATTGCGTTAAGCTCTTGCTGGGAGGGAGGCGGTGGGAGGAAATCTGGAGGCGGAGGAGGTGGAGGAGGAGGGAAGAACTCTGGCTCAGACTTTATGCATTCCATGGGAGGTGGAGGTGGTGGAGGTGGGAGGTCGCTGTCCAGCCTCATGATAGAAAGCCGGGATGTGGCGGACCCTGGAGTCTCTAGCACAGGCGACGGCGGCGGAGGGAGGGACAGCTCAGACTCAGAGGGTGGAGGAGGTGAAGCAGGAGGAGGTGGGAAGTGAATCTCTGGCTTTGCCTTTTTGATCATACCTTTTGCTTTCATGTCAAGGTTACAGTAATCACTCTTCATATTTTTGATGTTGTACTTTTGCGTGGGAGCTTTATTCTCCGTTTGCTTCTGAGACGTCGACATTTGCTCCGATACCGAGATATTCTGCTTGTGTGTGACGGTTTTCTCCATCACTGTAGTCTGCACCTGTTTGATTGTCTTTTTTGTTTCACATATTTGCTTGTTTGAAACGCTCGTCTGTGATGTGCTTTGCGCCTCTTTCATCACGTTCACGTCAGCTGTTTTGGCCTCCGTTTGATCATTAGCAGTCATTTGTTTATTCTTTATTACAATAGTCTTAGGAGCTTGTATTTTCTGTGGGGGCAGCACTTTCTGTTTCTCTTCTTTTATGCTCTTCTGTTGAGAGGCCCCTGTGGCATTGTCTGATTTGGCTACAGTAACAGAGTGGTCCTCTTGGGTTATTACCTGTGTTTTCAGTGATTTGCTTTCGCTGTGCTTCTGTGTGTGCTTCTGTGACTCACTGCTCTGAGAAAGGTTTTTCACAGTGGGGGCTGGATTGACTGCTACACTCACACTCGTGGCCTCATGTAAGCATTCATGCTCCGCTTGCTTTACAGTTAATGGATTTTTCATGGGCACTTTTGCCTTCTTGCTGGAATACATACGTTTCGGATTTGTATACTGTTTTCTTTGCATTAGGCACTTTATCGCCCCTTGAACGTCCCCTTTCACAACCTCCTCTTTTTCCATCTGTGATGTTTCCTGCCCTTCATAAAGAGATTTTATGGATGTTTTCACGTCTCCTTCAATGCTCCCCCTGCGTCGCATTTGTGGAGAGGTTGACGGCTCGAGCAGGAGCTGGATAGTGCCTTTAACATCCCCTTGTTCGCTCACTTGATGCTGGTAAATCTTTTTCTCGCTCGTTGCCTCGTGTAAACTTTGCATGGCAGTGTGGATGTCTCCTTTGACAATCTCCTCTTTTTCGACCTCTTTTACAGCATGCTTCGCCTCCTCCAGGGACTTCAGGGTCCCTTTGATATCACCTGGCACTAAATCCTCAACAGTCACTTCCGTGTTGGTGGTTGCGGATTTCTCCAGTGACTCGAGAGCACCTCTGATGTCTCCCCTGACGATTTCAGGCTTTTCCATTTCTTTGGCTTGATGTTGGGCCTCCTCAAGAGACTTCAAAGTGGTGTGTATGTTTCCCTTCACCACCTCCTCTTTCTCTATTATCACTTTCTGATTGATGGCTTGGGTCAGTGAATCCAGGGCTGCGCTAAGGTCACCTTTAACAATGTCTTTTTTCTCCAGGTTTCTGTAGGTAGCAGTAGGCTCTGTCATAAAGACTTCAACAGTTCTGTACACATCACCAGGAACTATATCATCCTCTGCCACTGTGCGACCTATCTGCTGCTGATTCTTTCGCAGCAAGATTTTAGTCTCTTCAATGTCACCGCCAATGATACGCTCCTTTTTCACCGTTTCCTGGGCTTCATCTGGTTCGTACTGAAGCTGCTTCAGGTAATCCAAAGCTCCGGACTCAATGCACGTGGAGTAAAAGCTCACATTACCCCTTTCCATGTCTCCGACCCTTATCTTTTTAGATTCTTCATCTCCTGAACTGGACAGAAGACGATGAAGGGTTTTGCTTACGTTTCCTTGAACGATATCCTCTTTCTCCATGCCAGCACTCTCCCCTTTATTCAAGAGGGAATAGATAGTCAGCCTCACGTCTCCCTTCTCATCCTCTTGAATCAGAATGCCACGCTTCGAGGAGCCTTCATTCTTGAGCAGACTGTTTATGGCCTCTTGAATGTCACCACGGATAATTTCCTCTTTCTCAACATTGATTCCCCTGTCCTGGTTGAATAGCTGCTTCACCGTGGTGTTGATGTTCCCTCGCTCCTCCTTGTCAATAGTTATACCCTTTTCAGTGGTCTCACTGCGGTTAAGGAGGTTCATCATTATGTTGCTCAGATCCCCTCTGATAACCTCTTCCTTTTGTATCTGTGGGGCCTCTTGACTCATGAGTTTATACTTTGCCATGCGGACATCGCCAATCTCATCCGCCTCAATAAGGATACCTTGTGAGTCCACCATTTTCTGACAATAAAGCTCTTCAAGTGTTTCTTTTATGCTTTTGCCTATTATTTCAGTTTTTTCCACTCTATTCTCATTGAAATCATGGAACGGAGTACTTTCAAACAGCCATGTTGTCGTTTTCACATCAGCCTGTGGGATTTCCTCCTTTTTGACAACAAGTTCTGTACCATCAGTCTCTTTGATACTGTCTAGGGGCTGCTTCTCAAAAAGCCACACAGACTGTTTGACATCCCCTTTCATTACTTCCTCTTTTGTCACCCTCTCCATGCCATCATACTCGGCGCCTTCACCATGGATCTCATCAATTGTTCGCGTTTCAAACATCCATGTGGCAGATCTAACATCCCCTTTTTGGATTTCGCTCACGCTAACAGTTCTGATGTACTTTTGAGACATCTCGTCGGTCTCAAATCGCTGCTTGTTTGTCTTCACATCGCCGCCTTGGATATCTGCGACTGTCTTAGACCTTTCTTTTATGTCCTCTGCAATTTCATCCAAAGGTTGCGTTTCAAACTTCCACCTTGCAGAGCTAACATCTCCTTTGTTAATGCCTTCTTCAGTCACAGCTTTGATAACATAGACCTCCTCTGAATCTCTAATTGAATCCAGGGGCTTTGTTTCAAACAGCCATCGGGCTCCCACCACATCTCCTCTCATAACTTCCTCCTTGGTTACTGTAGTTACTTCATGGTAATGGCCCTCTTTGTCACGGATGGCATACAGTGGCTGACTTTCAAACATCATAGTGTAATTTTTCACATCTCCCCTCTCTATATCATTTCTAAAGATACTAGTGAGTTTAGAGATATCAGTCTCACTGGACTCCTCTTTAATTTGATCCAGAGAGTATGTCTCAAAAATGAAGCGGCCTTTGTCAACGTCACCCCCCTGAACATCTGTCACAGTGCGAATTTCCTTTGTCTCATCATGGATGGCATCGATCGGCTGATTCTCAAACATCCAGGTACAGTTGCCCACGTTTCCCCTCTGGATGTCCTCGGCCTGCTGCGTCTTCAACCTCTGCATTGTTTGCTCAGAGGTCGAGCTCATGATGTCAGAGGAGCGATTCTCAAAGATGTACTTCATCCTGGACACATCACCTGACTCGATGTTGATTTCCGTAACCCTCCTGAAAGAACTGTCCTCACCTGTGAGATTTTCAAGGTTCTCGGTTTCAAAGAGGAAGCGAGCCAGTCGCACATCTTTTCCTTGGATGTCCTCCTGCTTCACAGTGCAGGTTTTCAGAATGGTCTCAGACTCAGACTCTGTATGGTCACGTATATTGTCAAGTGTTTGGGTCTCAAAGAGCCAAGTGCACGTTTTGACGTCACCTTTTTGCACTTCCTCGACATCAGCCTCGCTCTTTTCAACCTTTTCATACAGAACATCCATTGGTTGAGTCTCAAATAGCCACCTACAAGTTTTAACGTCTCCCTTCTCAATTTCAATATCTTCCTTAGTTTTATGTTCTTCATCCTCAACATTATTGAAAGACTTAATGGCATCAAGCTGTTGAGTCTCAAACAACCACTTGGCTGTTTTGACATCTCCAGACTCAATCTCTTGTTTGGATATACCTTTTATAATCTGAAACTTACTGATGCTTTCATCAAACTCATCAATGGGACGCGTTTCAAACATCCATCTGCAGCTGCGCACGTCTCCCTTCACAATCTCCTCACGCCTCACAGTCTTCACTTCATGGTAATGGCCTGAGCTGTCTTGCATAGCATACATAGGGGTAGATTCAAAGAGAACTCTGTTTGATTTGACGGATCCACTCGTGACACCTTCAACCTGAATTTTCTGTGTTCCTTCACACTTACTTAAATCCATACTTTCAAACCTTTCTTTATAGTTTGTTACATCTCCTTTGTCAAGAGTTTCAACATTCACAGTTCTTGTGATCTCTTTCTTCTCCTCTCTTATATTTTCAAGTGGCTGGCTTTCAAAGACCCATTTTTGATGTCTCACGTCACCTTTTTCTTCTTCAGATGCAATCATTTTCTGAAGTTTTCCCACTTCAAGCAGCTCTTTCAGATTTTCCATGGGTACAGTTTCGAACAGATGTTTCGCTGATCGGACATCACCTCCTACAATCTCCTCTGAAGGTAAAGGTCGAGCATTGGCGTTATCTTTTAGAGTATCCATAGGCTGAGTCTCAAAAACCAGACAGTGCTTCCTCACATCAGCACCAATTATTTCTTCCTTTTGCTTCCTGGAACTCTCCCATTCTTCGTCCTTAATGCTGTCAAGGGTCTTTGTCTCAAAAAGCCATCTACCTTTGTTCACTCCGCATTCAACGTTGTCTTCCATGGAAATGCCACATATAAGCTTTACCTTTGTAGGGTCTTTGTTTATGAGATCCAGAGGCTCGGTTTCAAACATCCAGCGTGATGTCTTGACATCTCCTTTCTCTGTCTCCTCCCTACGGATGGTGGTGATCTCTAGCATCTCACCTGAATCACCCCTGATGACACACATAGGCTGGGTCTGAAACATGCGAGTGGTTGTCTTCACATCCCCCTTGATCTCTTCTAGCTCAGACTTCAGGTTTAGGAAGTGGCTCTCCTCAATGGTTTCTATTTTACCCAGGGAATCCAGATGTTGGGTCTCAAAGAGATATCTAGCGGTTTTCACATCTCCGCCAGCAATGTCTCTGGTGACAACAACTTCTGTCTCCTGCTCGTCTTCTTGGTAGATCTTATTCAGATAATCGAGTGGCTGCGTCTCAAAAAGCCACGTAGCCGTGCGGACATCTCCTCTCGCCAGATCAGTTGATTTTTGTGACTGCTCAATAGAATCAGTTGTCTCTGTTCCCAGAGCATCCATGGGCTGAGTTTCAAACATCCAAGCTGTGTATCTGACATCTTTTCCCGCAATGATTTCCTGCTGGGCAATATTCCTCGACTCATTCTCATCTGGGGTTTCATCTTTGATTGCATCTAGTGGCTTGTTTTCGAACATCCAGCGCACGGACTGCACTTCACCTTTGAGAATCTCTTCCCATTCAACTGACTCTCTGTCGGGGCTTGAACACTGACTGCTGTTGCCGTCATTTTCAAACATATAGCATGTCTGCTGCACATCTCCCACCATTTCCTCGCTTTCCAAGTCCTTCAATTCTGCTTCCGTGAGCTGACTATAGAAGTCTGCTTCGAGGTTCTTGCGGACCTCTGGATGAATGTGTTTATAGAGGCGCTTTAGTTCAGCCATACTCTTATGCTTAAAGTACTGCTCCTTATTAACAGTCTGCTTCTGTTCTGAGGCTGCATCCTGAGGCTGGTAGGAGACATATTCAGGGATTTCCTGTGTTAACTGCAGGTTTGCTGGTGGGGGAGGGAAATTATCTGCCACCTTGTAAGCCACTGACGAGGCAGACGCTACTGACGAGGCAGTGGCAGTCGCTACTGACGAGGCAGTGGCAGTCGCTACTGATGAGGCAGTGGCAGTCTTTAAGGTGGATGAGGTGTCTTGGCTTGTCTTGGTTGAAGCTTTGGTAGACTGTTTTACTGGCACCCATTGAAACTGGCTGAAATCCACATCAACCTATGGTTTGTAAGTGGTTTTGGTTAAAGAAGAGAAGGACAGTGAGGATTCAACTTTCAACCTTATTATTATAATGATTATTATAAATGTCTTTTCCAAAGCTAGAAGGAAAAGTGCCAGTGACAAACCTAATCTGGACGTAAATGCATAAACACATCTTCAGTCTGTTAAACCTGGATATTTTCTGTCATGCATATTCCTCATAATTACTGACTTGATTGAAATATTCATTGAAGATGACTGTAACTGCAGACAGTATGATAGACATAGTTCTTTTAGTCTGGATTTTTCTTTTAACATTTTTTCTTCAGACTTTGGCAGTAGTCTTTTATCCAATCCAATTTATTCTCCATCAACTCATGCCATGTGCAATTTCCTCTTGATGATTTCATGATGTGGCCTCATCTTCATACTGATACCTCATAAAAAAACCTAACTAACATCTATTTAGATAAACAGACAGCATCATTACCTTAATTTCCTTGGCTGGTGCTGCTTCCTCAATCGTTTTTTCATACTGCTGCTTCAAAGCCTGAGTGGAAACCTTTGGTAGGTCCTCTCCTCCAACGAGCATAACTGAATTAGACACAAGAAGAAGGCTGCCTCATTAAGTTATTCGTAGTGAGGGAGCTCCGGGGGATTGGAAAGAGAAATAAATCATTTCATTAAAAACCTGAGTAGTTTTCATTTTCTGAAACCATGCAGCGGTGATTGCCCAATTTCCACTTTCCAATATTTTACCTTCCTGACTTTGCCCTGATTAGATTTGCTGCTATGCACTGAATAGAAAATCATCTGCAGTCATTTTCAGAACTCATCCCTTATTCAGCAGCGGTAGGAACAATCATTAATATACAGGACACAAGCAGTGCTGTGATAAAAACGTGCAAATTACAATATAAAAGGCATGAGCAGTAACCTGTTTCATTGTAATGGTTCCCGTAACTGGCTGCCACGTTATTGTGTTGGACTCTTTCATCATGGATCACCTGTGAAAAGATGGCGGCAAATCATTAGTACACTGCAACTGCACCGCAACCTCCAACTGTTTTCAATCAGTGAAAAGCTAAAGGCTTAGTGTGAGGCTAATTTTCTGTATAGGGCACATAAAGTTCAGAGATATGTGAAGAAATAGGTATTAGGTATGATTCTACCATACAGCTGGTAATAAATAGTGATGCAACAGTGGGTACCTCTTGATTGTGAAAGACTGTGGTGGGGACGACCTCTCCTCTGGCACTGCTTCTCACTGTCACCTCAGAGGAGCTTGACATCTCCTGTCAAACACAGAGAAATGGGAATGTAGACATGCTGAATAACTCTCACATTGAAAACAGACACACCTGCCGCGGATTTATCACCTCACGGCTGCAAGCTGGAAGAAACAGCGGGATAAGAAGTCAATTTTATATTGTGAAATTTAATGAAAACCTGCTCTGTGCCCGGTAACGGATGTTTTCCTATTATATAGCTTCTTCCTTGGGAACTACTAGGTTAAAATTCCACTAAAGGAGGATTTTCAGTGTTGGAGGAAAAAAGCAATAGATTACAAAAACTGTACTAAACTGCATCAGCCATTTCCTCCAGTGAAATCCATGCAATTGAACGAGATGAAAGAGAAATATAATATTTGAGCTTGTATCATCTGCTGTTAACATAAAAGATACATGGAGGTACTTTGGAAAGCACTTATGGCAGAATAATAATATCTTTCCTGATGTTTTAAAACAGAGCTGTGATATTACACCTGTGAAGTAAACTTTAGGTGAAAGTGGCCTGCTGTAGCAGCACAGAACTCAATCAAACCCTGATGTAAAATTTAGCATTCCCCGAGCTCTGTGTGCGCTCGATGAATCCACTCTGCCTCCCGCCTCAATGAGCAGATGGGGGAGAATGCGTGGAGGGGAGGAATTGACCTTACTTCACTGAGATCCGACCCTGTCCCAGGCTGTTAATGTGTTCTGGCATTTTCCTCACGCACTGGATGACGGTGCCACGTAGAGGAACAAAGTTCGCGGTGCCCTCTTTGATTTGACCTAAAAGAACGCCTTGCAGCCGTAGCCATAGCAGCAGAAGTTTTTTTTTTTTTTCCACTAGCGAGCTACAGTAGAATGTAAATCATCCAGGTGCATTCCTGCAGTATTTCTTTAGTTTACACAGAGCTCATGAACAGAGAGGACAGCGGTGCTCTGTCTTCCAAGGTCTGTTGACTCATATTATCACATGCATACTCCATACTGTGGCTTTATGAGAAAGTTGTTTACTGTGTGAGCAGATCTCTATGACTACTGAAGCTTTGCTTTTAGCCAAAGGTGTCATTTTATACCAATGACTCAACCTTATGTCAAAGCTAAGGGACCTTTATAGTTTTTTTCACCTTTATTTTGATAGTAGCAGCTGGAGGCAGACAAAGGAAGTAGGGAGATTAAGGACTTAGCCTTAGTACATTGCTACTGGTGCACCCCAGAATCTAAGGAACCTTAAATGTGGCCTTAAGGAACAGTTTGATAAACTGGGTAATGTACTTTTTTGCTTTCTTCCCAAGTTAGATGAGAAGAGATCACTTTTATGTCTGTACAATAAACAGTTCAAGAGTTCTTGTAGGAATGTCCTGTGTCCTAACCATGTCCTATTTCAGCTATCATCACATACATTCATGTGATTTGTCCAAAACTGATGGGACGCTGTGTAAAAAGTAAATTTATCTGAAGGACACCACGCACAGTGTTCAGAGTCTTTCTCTTTCCATGGTAAAGTCTTGATCTGCATTTGTGTAGTTGAATGGAGTGCTGCCTTGCCCTTAGCTGTAGATATTTCTCCAGATTCTCTGAATATTTTAATGGCATTGTTGTATTGTATTGTATTGTACATGCATTGTACATGGTGAAATCCTTGAATTTCTTGCAACAGAGCGTTGAAAAATGTTGTTAATTCATTGTGTCTCAAACTGTTGGACTATTTGCCCACACAGTTTTTCACAAAGTGGTGAACCTTGCATTATCCCTGCTGGTGAACAAGGATTACCTGAAGTTTATCAAAATGGATATTAAATATTTTCTTTATGCTCTATTCCATTGAACATAGGTCAAAAAGGATTCTCCTTGTTTTAAACAGCGTCCCAACTTTTTTGGAATTGGAGTTACTCGTCACTTCATGCTCACTGCAGAAAATTTCTGAAACTGTGATTACATTCTTACCTGGACAGATCTCTGCTCGTAATGGTATTGGGTGACGGTGGACTGAGAGGACGCAGAGGCAAACTCCTGGTTCTCAAACTGTCTCTTCACACTGGCCAGGCCACCAGGCAGCGAACACGCCTCTGACTCATCCATCATCTATGAAACAGGAAACAGATAACATGAGACACACCTGGAGATCCATCAGCGTACATACTAACACAATGTAAACCTGCGGCTTATATGAGATTCAGACGACTGGATCGACCTTTTGAACCTTTTATTGATTGCGAATATGTTAGACATTCATTTATGCATATATAAAAGTGAACGAGGGAATTATGCTAATGATTTTAAAAGCATTAGCAGTGTTGCTGCTGTAGTGCTGTAGTTTTTAAAACCTTAATACTGGAGATACGATGATTCCTTTACAATCCTCTGGTGGAATGAGAAGTGGAAGGAAATATAATACGCCGTAAGTAATACCTTTAATTATTATGAATACAAACAGGACAGACTTACATCTTTGTGATACGACCATGAAACCTAAATGAAACTCTCTTTTTGTGTGTGTTTGTGTCTGGCAGAAATTTCAGAAATAGAAAAGATGGCAGGCGCCCAATTTTAATGGATTTACTTTTTCTACATCTATCCCACTGCAGGGAGAGAAACATCAATAGCAGATGTAGTCTCTGAGATTAGTCCGTTTAATGGAACAAAAAGGCTTTTCAATACTTTTTATTGAGCTACGGATGGAATTATTCCTTAAAACTGGGAAATACAAAAGCCTGGTTTCTTTGCCACGAGGAGAAGGAGGAGGAGAGAAGAAGACTTCCTAAAGCTCATCTGTATGGAGAATGTAGTCCTCATCCTACGAGATCTGGGCAAGAATGCACACTGACTATTTGATGCAATAATCTCCTTTTGGGATTGTCAATTACTTCCCTAATAAAACATTTATATGTAGGCTTCTGCATATATAGCTTCTTGGAAAATGCAATATATATGAGAGGCTTGATGCTGTGTGTGTGTGTGTGGATGTGCAGTATGTTAAACACGCGCACTCTGTCACCTTTTCTTTTTCATGCAAATAAGGGGTACAAAGCAATTTGCGAGTTATTGCAAAGAAGTTTAGGCCAGTGACATTTTATGGCAGGGCAGCGTGTTATCAATATTTTACTACTCGAGGGGACAAAAGCTGCATTGATATGATACGGAATCATCTCTCATTTAAAATGACTGTTGTAGATGTAATTTCCACCTGAGCAGGAGGGAATCTCATCGGTTTTCTGGTCTCACCTTGGTGTTTCAAATCAGATGAAAATTACAATCAATAGAGAGAAGAACTGAACTATTTTTTTTCAAAAAAATGATATATGAATTATTTAATCTGGTTAATTACATTTTGAGAGGAACTGTGCAAAGTGGAAGGGATACTAAAATATGCATCTTGCAGTCCTGCATTAGCGACTTTACGGTTGAACTGTTTTACATTTTGGGGAAAAAGCTTCTTTGCTGAGAGTAAGATGGAAAAATCAATTCCACTGTGAGATCTGCGTGAAGACATTAAACTTAGATTAGAGTCAAGTTAACCAAATGTTAATATAATCACTACAAAAGGTTATTTTTAAGTGTAGTTTCGATTTGAAGTCTGTGCCTGCAGTTCCTCTTCCTGTCCACTTGAGGCTGGCTCCAGAAGTGAGTCAGTCTCCATAAGTCCCTATATTAAAATATCCAAATGATCAAACCAAACAGATTTGGTCTCTATAGATAATTTCCCTGTACTGAGGGTGAATTTTTATAGAACTCACCTGTTCAAATTATATTAAGGCTTAAAGTTATGCAGAATTAAAACATGGATGCTTTGATTGACAGATGGCTGTTGTTACAGGTGGCTTCTTAGAGCAATCAGTCTTCAGAAACCCTTTTGCTGTGAGTGCCTATAACCATCACAGCATCAACGTTCTGTCAGCATGTATGCATTCTTTAACCCCATCATGTTTCGATTTATTCAGGGTGGCATTATGTTTTGTATAGAACATATTTCCTGTTGCAGATTAGTAATATATATATATATATATAGATGCAGAGTCATTTGTAGGAGACGAGGATGAGCGTTGACAGGCTCGACTGAATGCTATCTTTAAACACCTTGTCACTTGTGTGTGGACATGCAGACAACAGCTGCAAAGGTGTAGAGGAAAAACAAGATTCCTTTACTGATTCCTTTTGGCAACTAACCTCCCCATTACACCCCCCTCTCTCCAACACACACACACACACACATTCAGCTGTCAGAAGCCAACACATGAGGCTTGCCACTGAGTATCGAGGTTGGGGTGTTGCAGTTGCTGCCACACTGGCAATCACTGAAGTGAAAGAGGAAGCTGCTGTTTGGGGATTTTTTTATTGGTCTTATCAAACTGTCAATAGAGGAATGTAGGAGATTGATTGAATTTGTTCATGGTTATTCGAAGGATAATTATGTTTTACAGCCATTTATAAACAGTAACAAGCCGCTTGAGGCGGTGCTTTACCATGTGCTGGAAAAGCACTCTGTGTTATGTTACCAACAGCACTCATCTGTGCTGAAATGGCTGTAAAGATTGGCCTCAAGTGGCTTGTTACTAGGCAGACCTGTGACCAGTTAATGCACTCACTGAAATTCAGCATTTAAATGAAGTGACGCTGCATTGTAGAGGACGACATATAACGATTTACATTGTTTTTAAGATTTTTATATCCTAAAACTTCATTTTGAATTTCTATTTAAGAATTTTATTCTTCATCACCACTGTTTCATTATTACCATCACACTCCTCTAACACACACACAGCAAAGCATGCAACTGTTCTGTCTCGTCATGTACAAAGAATCCAGGAGGTGGCAGGCAGGTCGCCGTCTGTGAGCATACCACAGCGTGGCCTGCTGAATGACGTGCTGGACATTGATTATTTATCACCTCATGGGCCGACAGATTCAAGGCCTGGACATGAAGCTGGGATTACCTAACCCTAACTCTAAACCAGTGTCTGACACTAACGCAAACTCACCTTCACATTTAAACAGTCACAAATGGATTGTTAGTTGTACATAAATCTGCATATGCATTAAATAAAAAAGAGCGCACATATTATTAAGAGATAATGTACAGCGAGCTGGTTATTATTGCAAAATAAACCACGACAGGGCGATACAAGTCTTGAATCACCCTGAAGAAAATTGCAGTGGCCTACTCCCTGTACATTATCCTGCTTATTACTACACAGCTATTTACTACAGAAATCAATATGTCAAATTATTGATTTAAAGGTGTCAAAGCAGCGGTCTGTTATACAGAAATAACAGACTGTAGAATGCTATAACAAATCAGAATGAAGTATTGAACACAGTCATGTAAAAACAAGCAATAATGCAACAGTAATATGAAAGGCAACAATAATTCTGTGTTTTCCCACCATCACATGGCGTTAAATATTGTATGTTGCCTGTAATTAGTATCCCAGTCAGGACTTTTGAAGTCATATATAACAGAACTGTTCAATACTTGTAATGTAAGATCATTGGTGGATATGAAATATGAAGTCACAGGGAAAAACAAAAAATCCTGGTTGAAGACAAAACACTTTTTGAAAAGCTGTATGTGAGGAAATATTAGTTAAACAAAACCGTCAGTGATTGAATGAGATCTAAAAATCGGATGCAGGAGAAAAACCTTGAAACTCCTTTGACAATTTTATTTCTGTAAACAGATAAAAAATGATTTATCGCTGACTGAAATAACGCATATTTCTGGCTTCTTCAGTCACATCACACTGGACCGGAGCCGCTGTGAGCATTAAAGTCAGCAAAAACACATATTTATGCAGGAGGCCACTGCAGGGGAAAAAGAAAGGTGGAGTTATGAAAAATAGCAGGTTGTTGTTGCTCTTTAGTCTTGATGTGGTGCTGAGTGGAGAACTCTGCTAAATTAACTTTATGATACATCTTTTGATTTATGATTCTCTGTTTCCTCTGTCATACCGGTGAGTCAGCAGTGATAAATCAGGTGCGGTGGATATTTATGAAACGTCCTCCTGTATTTTGAACTCCGGAACATTGAAATACATATTACATGAGACCAAACACTTCATTCAGTGGTGGTGCTTTTATTCCAAATTTAACATTATAACTGATATTATAACACTTCTCGTTCTATCAGACCTGACACCTGGGACAAACTTGAGACGTAGCAGAGATGTGAGCCTGCATGCACAACTGTATGGATTAAAATTAGATGAGATATGCATCACACGCGCTTGTGGTGCACGGAAATTATTGTCTTTTTACCTTAAGTGTTGTAATATAGGGGCATTTGCGGGGATAAAGTGATTTGTGAGGTATGTGAATGAAAAAGACATTGTGACACATACAATAAGCGGACTCTGCCTCCAGTTTAGTGATACTGCAAGAACACCTCTGTGCTTTGTTGGCATAACTCTACTTACCAGTTTATTTGTCTTAAAGAAGGAAATTCCTTGCCATGGTTTACAGGGATACTTAATTCCAAGTTGTGACACAAACATGGATTGACAGTCTTCACACCCCACATACAGGATGTCTAGTAACTTAAGAGGAGGTCACTTATTTAAAGCTCTTTTTGCATGCAGGTGTGTGTGTTGGGAGGGGTGACGGTGGGTGAAGTGTCGGTAAAATGGATGGCCTGGATCATGTGTGAGTGTGAGTGCTTTGCGGATCAGGGACGAGGTGACACAATCAGATGAAGTTGCGGGTGGGAATACCAATGAGGTTCTCTGGGTAAAATGAGTTACGGTACAAGAGAAGAAGACGTGTACGGACGGACAGGTGATTCAGTCCACAGATGCTTGTAAGCTCCTCTTTCATTCTAAAACAGATCATAACTACATCAGCGCTTGTAAGTGATATTTCCATTAAGTTGTTATGTATTGTAGTTGTACACCACAGTTAACAAGCAGAGAACAGACATTTTCCACTAGGTGAGGCTTTATTTCAGATAGTGAGCTGACTCTCTGTAATGGCCTTGGCTGACTAACTGCTCACACAGTGGAATTATTGGGTTTATAAAGTGCATGCAGGCTCTTCAAAGCCGCTGAGGCTTTCTGGTCCTTGGTAATGACTAATGACTCAGTATATTCAGAAATGTGTTTTGTGTTTAATCAAAGGAGGAATGATGTGCTGCGTGCGTGGGTTGGACTGAGGTTGCTGCAAAACACTGCAGATGCACTTTAAATTACTGACTTTGTTATTGGTGGGTTTGTGCACTGCATTTGTAAATCTGTAGATGCCTGTGCATACATGCTGTGATATATCAGTAATAATTAATCTGCTCAGAAACAACAGTTTTAATAGGTACCTTGTATAGCTTTTTTTAAATCAAATAATGACGAATAATTACATATTAGTCGCAGAACTTCTCATAATTTGTGTTTAGGATGTATGTGGTGTGATAGGCAAATTCAAATTTAGATGAACATTGATGGAACAAGTACTCTTTACTCAAGTAAAAGTACCACTAACAATGTAAAAAAGTAAAAGTACTCAAGTATTATCAGAAAAATGTACTTAAAATATGAAAGTACTGCTTCTGCAGACCCCAGGGGATGATATATATGTTATAGATTACAATATTAGATTATTCTGAGGCATCAGGACATATAGCATTATATAGTTTAGTCCAGTAGTCCCCAACCTGAGGGTCAGGCCCCTCCAAAGGGTCACCAGATAAATCTGAGGAGTTTGAGATGATTAATGGTAGAGAAAACAAGTTATGCTACAGAAATGTATGTGTATATATATATATATAGTAATCTTTGCTTTATAGTGAAATATTGGACATTTTTACTTCTCTGAGCCAGTAGTTAGAGCTTATAGGAGTTAATTTTTGTACTTTTCACCTCTGGTAACAGCCTTGAACCTGTTTCATGATTTTATAAACATATGCTGAAAAATGAATGATATGTCATGCCGTTAGATGATTCCCCCTGACTCCCCTTCACACTCTGGAGGTTTGCTTTTCCCGTCCGGCTCTGAGCTTTTTGACACCTCTGACGAATAACCCCAGCATCCCAGCAGAGCTCTGTGGCACCCAGCCACCCTCCTCCTCCTCCTCCTTCTCAACAAAGCAGCTTACAAGCAGGACAGAGCTCGGTGACAGCAGATTTATACTTGAGGGGGAATCAAATGACATAAAATTGCTCATAAACAGCAGAGACGTCGCATTGTTAATTCAACAAATTCATCTAAACGCTTCAGCGTCGCCTCCACGCCTGCCTGTATATCTTCACTGCCTTCTCCTGTTACACTCATGTGGAAGTATCGTCTTACCGCAGCAGAGGAGGAACTGCTGGTGTCTTTCTTCGTCACGGCGGCCTGATACATCGCCAGGCGCTCTTTCACCGACACCGGTTCGGTTTCTTGGTCCTCACTCGGGGCCCAGTCCTCGGGAAGTCCTGCCCTGGATCTACCTGCGCTGCCTGCAGCTACACACAAACACAAAGAAATAAGACGTTAACACTGCTCTCTGATGCATGCAAACTATTATGTAATAGTCAGACAGAGCTTGGTCATTATGGACAAGTTATCTGGATAAAGGGGACAATTTACTCAACAGGCTGAGGTGACTTTTTCAACCAGAATCAATGGGATTGATTTTCTGTTTCCAACAGAACAGCATTTTTCTGAATTCAATTAAAGGAACTAAAGATATGTATGCACTAAATGTACCCAGGTTTCATTAATGCTTTAGTTTTTTTGCCTTCTAATCATAACTGCTTAAATTCTGAACCTGAATGAGATAAAAAATTATCTGCATAGTTCCAGATAGTGTCGTTATTTTAACACAGAAATAGCCGGAGGCCAACGCTCCGTAACGAATATCGACACAAAAATGCCGAATATTCATCAATCACAGAGCACTACTTTATGATAAAAATTGCCCAGCAAATCCCTGCGGATAGCCAATTAGAGAAGACTACTGATTGTACATTTGACTTCTCTGTGCTACAAAGCATCATTAGGAAACGGAGAAGGCTCCATTATGGCGCTGCATACACCCACACTGGACCTTTTAGCTCTTGGCATGTTCTCTCTCTCCGGGCAACAACACCGTGGGATGAAAGAAGACCCTAAATAGAAATTATTCTCTCTCATTATGTGCTCACGCTGCAACCTTTGGACATTTTCAAATCCATCTCCCTGTAGCATTTCGCACGAGGCGCTTACATATTTCCTCCACATGGATGTGTGGTACTGTAGCATAACTCTGGCTCAAAGTCAGTTTGAGTTCTACTTCGAAAGTTGCACAGCAGCTGCTTCTTAAATGCATACACGTCCAGTGAAGGTGTCCTTGGTGGTGTAGCAGCACAGAGATTAGGAACAGATTCAGTGCTTAGTGCTATAGTACATACCGTACATGCTTGGCTGTGTTAATGCTTCTCTCATCCCACTTATAGTATATGACACACTGTCTTGTTATATCCCACACCTGGATCCAGATCATCAAAATGAAGAAATGAAACACCCACAGGTCTGACCTCTGTATCTGGTAGGTCAAACCAAGTCTAAATAATCAGTCACACCAGCGGATCAGTGGATTGCTGGATTTGGGTTTGCTGAACTGTGACATGCCACTTTTGCACCGTTGACCTGGTTCCAGGAGTGTTTTGTCTCTGTTTGTATACCCTCCGTTTGTTCATGAGAAATCATTTTTTTGGTGTGATGAACAGCTCTAAATACTACAATCCCCATGAGCATCAGCTGCTATTTCAATGGAGAGGTCAGAGCTGCAGCAGATTTAAAGCATTTGCTGTTGGTGTAATGCAAAACTGTACCAAAATCCAAGATACTTACAATCTTTCATAATCTTTCTTTAGTTTTAGGGATTTTCTTGGGATTTGTAGTTTCTTCTGCCTTGACGTTTTTTCTACTCAAGCTTCAAAAATCGGATGTGTTCTAACACAGTTGTTCATCGATTGTAACAATTTAGAAGAAAAACCATTCTGACATGTAATAGTAGGGTCAACTCGGGTGTTTCCAATGATACTAATTAAGGGTCCATTTCATTTATTGCAGCAGAGGCTTTCCAGTGAGCCAACGTTCACCACAGCAGCACCCTGACTCTGTCTGACCTGAGTGGAACGAGGCCTCTAATTAGCATCATTGGTAACACCTGTGTTTACCGACTATTTCACGCCAAAATGGCCGCAGAAATTTATGGTGCAACCAGGTCTTTTTGAATAAACTGTGTGAATTTAACTGCCTCATTGGCAACCAAAGCTAATGAGCTTGTTAACCGTCAGTTAGCTAGTTCATTAGCTCCTTGTAAGAGCTTGTTTAATAACTGTTTAATGTTAAATTAAATGATGTACAGTCCTGAGAAATTAATGTCAAAAAAAAAAAAAAAAAAAAAAAGTGGTTGAGCTACACTGTAAGAAATGTCTATAGATTTTACAGTGGAAAAACTACCAAAGCATGACAGTAAAAGACGTAAAATATGACATGAAGTATGACTGTGTTTTCTAGTACAGTCGTTCACTTTTCGCAGACTCGCTGTTTCGTGGATTTTTTTAATGTAATTTTGCATTCTTTTTTTTACAGCGTACTGTACAGTATGAACGCGCATTGTGTTCTGCGTCCTAAATTGGCTAAGGGAGAATTGCACGTGTGTTCTGCGTCCTGATTAACTAAGGGAGTACTGTACAAAATGCGTGTAAAAAGGTGTATAAAAGTGTGTTGTTAGGGGTTTCACGGCCTTAAAACATGTATAATAATTGTAAAACTTACCTCGCGGATTTTGTTTATTGTGGGTTATTTTTAGAACGTATCCCCTGCGATAAACGAGGGACCACTGTACACAGAAAAACATTGTCATCGTTTAAAACCTTTAATTGTAGGTGATTTTAAGGGACTTTATACAGAACAAAAGTAGTATTTTATATTAGATACTGTTAATAATACAGTAAAACACCGTAATATTTACATATTAATTTAATTTTACTGTAATATTACAGTTTTTCATCGTACATGGATTTTAAAATATGGAATAAAACACTAACCTTAAACATTAAATAAATGGTACTAATTACCTATTGCTGTAATATTAGAAAAGGTTATACCCAATTTATTACGGTAAAATTCTGGCAACCAGTTTTTTACCGTAAAAACAACAGTTTTTATTCTTTTTTTTTTTTTACAGTGTATGATAACATTAGCATGTAGCTGGGTGGATAGTGCATTAGCTGTTAGCTCCCCATACTATCGTTGTTTACCAACTATCACTGCAGATATCCCCCCCGGGTCGCCAAGCCTCTTTAAGCAAATATTTTGTAACAATGCACGGATGAGTTTGTCCCACTTACTGGTATGAGCGTACCTTCATACAGACGCCATGTGACGAGAACATGCTCACCTCATCCCACCAATTTTAGCTTCCCCGCTACGTCCGGCATGTTAATGTAATCAATAACCCCGTCAGGAGGAGAAATAGGCTGCCGGAGACAGCAGCATCTGAAAATAAACAGGGATTTTTACCCGCAACATCCTATAAATATGGGTCAGAAAGCCTACACCTGAGGCTGCGGTGTAACCTAATAGCGCCTCGATGACAGAAGCGCAAGGATAATGCTCTCATTTATCACCCCAGATAAACGTTGAAGTCATGGTCTGGAGCTGTCAGAGAGGCAGAGGCGTTGGGGGGGTTTTGTTGCCTGAGTGCGGTGACAACAACGCTTTGGATATCTCTGGCTTCTGAGAAGGGTATGCCGTATGCAAAGCTGCCATAGCATGGAGGTGAGGTAACCAAGGGGGGGGAAGGCTGACGAGAAAAAAATAAACCAAGCCTTTTTATAAACCGGCTCTGTCTGCAGCGTCATGTTCCCCCTGTGACAGAGAGATTTATGGAGTGGAAGCGTGTGTGTGAAAGAGAAATATAAGGAAAGTCAAGCTTGAAAAACTTCTGAGGTAGAATTCTTTCAAAAATTCGAGAATTGCTGCCACTAATTAGTCCTGGCAACAACGGATGTTTAATTAGCATTAATAACAGCCTTCAAACACTGTCTCACGTACGTAAGTCTCTGTTTACGGCCTGTAAAAAAATAACTTTTCACAGGTTTACACTTACAACCTGTGTCATCTCCGCTTTCACTGCTTAGAGGCATATTATTTTCTTCTTCTCGGAGAATTAGCTTCTTATCTCTGCAACGCCACAGCGCCGGCACAAGTGACGGCACCAGGCAGGGCGGGAGGGAGGGATAATGAAAACGGGAGAGGCCCGGCAAAAGTCAACACGAGAGGGCCATGCTGCTGCCAGCGTGCACGACTCGGTGGCTATATCGAGCCCCAGCCGAGGGCTATTGACCTCCCTGTCACTGCCTCCTCGCCTCTGCCGGCACAAACGCAATCAAAGGTGAGGTACTGTACCTCCGGCCGGCTAGGAGTGAGGAGGTGAAGGGCGGAGCGGGGCGACAGCAAAGGAGAAAGTGTCCAGGGAAAGAATGAGAGAGTGAGTTTGAGAGTTTGTAGAAGAAGGCGGCACGGCTTCATAGCTCAAAGCTAAATCAAGACCCATAGATTTGTGTCAAGCAGAGGCCGTCCGCTAATCACAGAGGTGTCACCCCTTCTCCTCACAACAGAAGCCTTAAGCAACCCAATTTTCTGTTCATTACTTACTGACCAAAGCTTTTGGCTGGCGAGGTTTGACAGGAGAGCAAAATCAAGCTACACTAATTGAAATGTCAGCCATGGAGGGCGATTTCTTCCTTACCGACGAAAAGCAAAACAGGCCCAATAATTGAGCTGTCAAATCTATCAAAATAACTTCTTCACATGGAGACTGGATTGCCCTCCGGTGCTTCCTTATGCTAGGCTAAGCACTTTGTCTCCGATTTGCGATGCTTTCAGAATATTCCACATCAGATCGCTTCTGGTTATGTCTGGTGGAAGGAAACAGGAAGGGCTCATGCATGTTTTATGACAATGCACAAATCCTAGCGGAATCACAGAGATGTACTTCTTTATGAAGCCCCAGCACCTCGTGTTCAAACACAATACAGCTTCACCTCATCTTATTTCGCCCAAGATTCATCACATCTGCCGAGCCTGGGCACATCAAAGCAATTCATTATCGGCTAAAATGTCATCTACCATTTCCAATCTGGATCCTTCCACTTGTGCTTCGGTGGAAAATCACTTTACAAGAGCTGTGCTGACGGCGAGGCTTATGATAATACGGGAGCCGGCCTTGAAACACTGAGAGTCTTCTTACCTTCCTGTATGTAGGTTGCTCTGTACGTCAAATGACAATAGAATCCAAAGGAATAGCAAAGGGTCTTGGAAGTCCAGGAAATGAAATGGGCTCAGTTGCCCAGCCTTAACCCGACAATGAAAGCAAATCCTGGGCAGAGACGGACAGTGAGGCTTGGAGACCAGCTCCAGCAGTGTGCTCCACAGCTCAGTGAGGCCCAGGCATCCAGTGACAGCTGATTTTATTTTAGAAGTCCCCCTTGGTAAAAAATAGGATGGACTTCGGGGAGAGGGTAGGTGGATGTGGGTTGGCTTATTTTAGTATCCAGTATCGAGGTACCCAACATGCCCTTAACCTTATGTCACAGTAATCTTCTGGACACAGACGTCGCACACTGTGAGCTGGAAAACAGACACTTAGTACATCCTTCATTTGAGCAGCAGAGAGCAGGGAGACACTTGGCATTTGAAATTACTGCTTGTTAGCATGGTAAATATCACGGCATTTCATGAGTCAGCACACGCAGTGAAGATAGATTTCATTCACACTGCTTCATAGACCACATACACAACCACAGACTGAACTGGGAAAGTGACATTTTATGACATGTTAACAACTAAACGAAAACGATACGAGCCACAGATTCTCTTTAAAGAATGATATCTAGTAGGAAATAGCTCATTTGCTAAATATAGAGAAAGTGCCAAGAAGTGACCAATGGGCAAAAATACCCATAACGACACATCTAACACTCACAAAATCAAACTTATCTCATTTGTTCAATCAGGACACAAACAAAGATACGTTCGTTTAACAGGAAGTTGCTTTCTTTTCTTGCCAACCAGCACAGGAAGTCCTGCAGTATTTGTTGGCTCACAGCTGTTTCCCTAACTTTGTCCAATGTGTAAAAAAATACACCCAACGACACATTTACCGCTCACAAAGCCAAACTTATCTCATTTGTTTAATCAGTACACAAACAGAGACATGAAAACAATTATCTGGTTTTATAGGAAGTTGCTTTCATTTCTGCCAACCAGCGTAGGAAGTCCTAGTCGAAGTTAGTCGAAGGCGGCTTTTATGAGCCCCCTTTTTTAAATAGATGGCAGGGAGTAAAACTGAACAGCCCACGTCAGACTAATATACCATTTCTCTACATATCCAAGCCTATCTGTTTGCATTGTTGATTATTAATTCATGTGCTCAGCAGCCCTTACAGTGGGGGTGGTTATGTTAGCACCCCTTCTAGATCAATGCTTCCTCTCACACATTATTTTCCCAGAGAAATACATTGATAGCATAGTTCAAATCCTGCTGTTGTGAAGGTCTGAGTGTAATACTCGCCGTACAGCTTCTCAATTTCGGATCTTTTCAGTGTGGTGAATGATTTTAAACACTTTGCTGAGAGGACTCGAGTGTACCTTTCTCTGTGAAACTTGTGCGCCCTCTAAAAACCCATCTTGTACACTTTATGCCTGCCATCAAGATGTCTTTGAACATTTTTTCAAAGACAGCTCCTCAGATGGACAGTGAAGCACTACAAGCAACGCACAAGTGAGGAAATTCAGCGCAGTGCAGACACCCCGGAGACTTGAGCGAGAACGTTGTAAAGATCAAGATACACTCAAGCAGATATTCGCCGGATGATAGGAAATCATATTATTATGCTTTCTTTCCTCTTACTTTCTTTCTTTGCTTCTTTGTTCTGACTTTTCCTGAACATACTGTACGTTGCCCTGGAGCGAAGGCAAAGGTCTTCTTTCAAACCAGTGACCTTATGTTTGTGTCTGATCAGCCCGAGGCCTTTCATTCACTCTTTGTCAACCCACTTCCTTCCTGACAATACGACAGACAATCTTACTTATATAACCCGTATGTCTATTCTCTCCATGCTATTTACTGTGATCGCGACTGTTTACCCACCTCATATATGGAACATTAGGTGTTCACCAGGAGCCCACCCCATGAGGTGCCGTTGGCAGCACATCGACTAGAGAAAAGCGTGGTTATCGGGCTTGTGGGGAAGCTGCACTCTGCTGATAATCCCGCCGAAATTGCACATGGATTTCCTGTTCCTAAAGTGGAAAATAAACATACTCCTGTAGAATACTTAATGAAGAGGCCTGAGAATATCCCAGAACTGAAATCCAAAGGGAGTCCACATTCAAGTAAGTTTTAAACTAAAATAACTTTTACATTAAAGCGTGTAAAAAGCTACATTTAGACTATAAATGAGCCGGAAGTTTCAAATTCAAACAAAGAGAGATAAGGGGGGAAATATAAAAACAAGAAAACAATCTTTCATGTCCTCACAGAAAGATAATTTAATTTGTACCAAACATTTTTAGACAATAAAAAAAAAAAAAATCAGATGTAATGTGTGTATAATTACACAATTATGATTATATTCCCTTCATTTTAATTTGCTCGAAAGAGTGCGCCCTGGTGAAGTGTTTTTTTTTTTTTGCATAATTGCAATGTCTTGGAGTCCAGCTGGAGACCTTTGTTGCAAAGAGACACCCTAATTAGAGTACTACACACAGAAAGACCACCGCAGAAAAACAAACCTGTCTCCTCGTTTAATTCTCGTTTAGTTCTCGTTTAAAATATCATTTGCTACTTTCTAACATGTGTAGCAGTGACAAGAGTCATCAAACCATCAAAACGTAGCTCGGTCATACCAGACCAGGTCACACTGAGGCAGCAAAGCTCCTGAGTGTATTCAGCTGAATAAGGGTTTGTTTTATTGCTCATGAATTGAAAAGCGTTTCATTTGTGGGAGGAAGATTCTTTTTTTTTTCCTCCTTTTAAAAGTCACCCAGTCACCCTTTAAAGATCAATGCAGGTAGCAAAAAAACAGACAGAATAAATATCAATAAGACGTGCATGGAGAAACAAACGCTTTGTCTACCACGAGTCAAGGTGAAACCAAAGATATTAATTGTGTAATCATGATAAAGATTTTATTTGCTCAGAAAGGTTATGTTTAAATGTTAAAAGGTTTTAGAGAACAACTGCTTGACACATTTCCACATGCATACTAAACCTATTCGGAGTATAGATGTTGCATTGATTCGTTTGGAGGGGATCACACCAGAAATAGACAAGAGGGGAAATCTTTGTTTTCCTGATGAAAATATTATAAAGACATCATCACTTGGCATGCAAATCTAGGAGGGAATTAATTAAAACAAAAACAGTCTTTTGGCAAAATCCAGTTCCAATTGGCAGAATTTGCACACTTAAAACATTCCCTTGGGCCAAGTGTAGTCTGACAAGTTTAATCAGCCACAGATTAATATAAATATATACACACTTAAATAAAAAGCACTCCCACCGTCGTGTGTGTCACAGAGCCAGCCACAGTTTCATGGCGGTGATTCTGTTGTAATACGAGGAAACAAGTAAACAAGGACGCCTGTTTAGGGAGAGAGCAGCAGCATGGAGATTTAGAGTTGAGCTTTGCATCTGTTTAAAGCGCGGTTACTCCACCACGGTGCTTTATTTAAATGTCGCGGCTTTGCTGGGAACAGCTCCCGTAGCCCCCTTGCCACCGTTAGTCATTTGACCTGGCAGATTATGCGGCATTTGCATGTCAACTTGTCAGCAAAGACAAAAGCCATCACTCAGTCAGGACAACAGGAACGCGGAGGATCGACAAGAAGCTCCAATTTTAGACACGGCACTGAGATTTAGAGACGTGCAGGGCGACACGAAAGCCTGACTGATCTCAGGTGGAGATGGAGAGGCTGCATGTCGGCGTGTGTTATGTTGAGTGCGAGCATGCATGGCTGAATTTATGATCGTGTGTGTGTTTACATGTGTGTGCTTAACACCTTGATACCATTTTCAGGCCCATCAACAATTCCATCACTTTAGATTCTCGCTCCGTACAATCACAACCCCTCTTTGTCTTGTTTTTTTCACTTTTCCATTTGCATTGGCTTGACATGTAAATACAGGCGTGTTGCCAAGGGACATGGAAAAGAAAATGGAGGACAAAGAAAACAAGGTGTTATAAAAGAACTATCAACAGGGACCATTAAAGCAACACTGTGTAAAAATGGCTATTTTTGCGATTTGTTGCCATACTACTGTGGTAAATATGGACATGTCTTTGTCATGATTACATTACTTATAACTTACTTGGACCTACTAGTCCAACAGCAAGAAGCCAAGCTCTCGCCAATGACTAAAAGTCAGTCCCAGATTTACTCTTGTCTGGCTTCCTCTGTCCTTTTCAGTGTCTTTGTCATAGAGGCTGCTGGGCCACATTGCCAGTCGCCCAGCTCCGGTTCTGGCACAACACTGACTCCCAGTCAACAATCACTCACGCCCTGGGCCTGAAAACCTCTTCTTCCCGGTGGTCCAAAACCCCTCAAACTCCCCTGATGTTCTGAGCTCCCAGCTCGTTAAGTGACAATACCACAGATAATTATCTCCTGATGACAGTCTATGAAGCGTTTTAGTGCCTTTCAGCTCATTGTTTGGGTTTTACAGCCTGTACACTACCTACCCAGCAGAGAGATAAAGTTAACTACTAACTGGTGAACATAGTGGAGGATTCAGCAACTAGAGCTACATATTTTTCTAAAGTTGTAAACTTTATATTTGTATTTTGAAAGGTTTAATGTACTTTCACAGAAGTCACTTTGTACTTTTTCCCGAGTTATGCCAATTTCTAATTCTGTTTCTCCAAAAGTAACTATCTAATATTTGAGAGGCCAATGTGTTAGAACTCCCTTTAGTTTATTTGTGATCAGTGCAGAGCTACAAAAAAAAAAAAAAAAAAAAAATGGACTGTACCTTGCACTGTAAACTCCATCTGTGTGTACACTGCTATCAGTGTCAGTTGGAAACAAACTGTAGGTAGCCACCATAGTGGTGCTATCACAGTAATGGAAGCACAGTATCTAGCGAGCTCCCAACTTCCCATTAAAAACCTGCCAGGGAGGCAGCCTTATCTGGCCATGAACAATCTCGTTTTCAAAGCCTGCTTTTCGCTGTTTATCTCATAGAACAAATGGGACACCACATTGCATTAATCACGCCACAGCCTCGGTTGCATGTTTGACAGAAGAGTGTAACCGTGATGCAATCGTGTGTTATGCTACAGCATAACAGATGTTACATCAAGTTTGTGAAAAGTCACTTTTTAAAACAAATGCAAAAAGATGAGAATACTCACTAAGAGCGGTGTCTGTGGCCATGTTCGGATCTGTTGACGGGTCAGCCTGCGTGAACCTACTGGACAACACTCTTTTGGACGGAGAGGTATGGACGCTTGTCACTTCCTGGTTGAGTGAAAGAGAGAGAGACAGCTATCAGAGAAAACACCTGTGCTTTTTTTTTTTTTTTGCAACAGGGAGAGAGGTGACGCTACGGGTCATTGAAAGCAGCTGGTTGTGCCCAAAATCGCCTGAACGCACCACACTTGTACAGAAAGACAGACACATACCTTAAGTATGAAAAATGATACAGTCGAGAGTCTGGTGACATTTAAGCCCTGGAGTCCAGTGAAACTTTGTTGCTGTGGTCTAATCTGCCCAGACAACACATGTACAACCCCCCCCCACACACACACACATGTGAGTTTAAAGCGAGACGACCTTGAGCACAATGTGAACAGTAGGCATTGACTGGAAAGTTAGTGCAAACAGCACTTGGTTGAATTTTAATAGAGCCACTCTAGCTGTAACTAAAGGTTTTCATAGACTTCTATTGATGAAAGGTGCAACACTGGTAAATGGCATGTCCTTGGTGCATACAGACTTGTTTTTCCCCTTGAAGCATTTTGTCAAAACTTAGAAGTCAGCCAGTGCAGCACACCTATTCAGTTGCAAATCATCCCCGCGGGGAACAAACACACCTGTGTCTGAGTGTTTATATGTGTGTGTGTGTGTGTGTGTGTGTGTGTGTGTGTGTGTGTGTGTGTGTGTGCAAATGTGCCGGTGTGTTTTTTTCATTTGCAAATCAAATGTATTCCCAGTAGCGTTTTTTCGACAGCGTCTTGCAGGGCATCAGCGCGGAGTCACAACAAATGCTGCACAAGGCATTACCACGTGGTAAACACACACACACACACACACACACACACACACACACACACACAAGGAACCTGTATCTGTACCTTCTCTCTGCTGAAGGTGTCAACCATAATTTCAGAAATGCACCAAAGGACAAAACATTGTCCTCAAAATCCCATTTAGCAAATCCCCAAAAGACATGCACGGTAATTTGCACATTTTCCTACAGTATTACATGCACACACACACAAACACACAAATTAGGGTTGTAAACATAATCTCTCTCTTTCTGTCACTGTCACTCGCTCTCTCCTCACACCGCACTCGCACCGGATGAGGCTCAAATCAGTGAGCTGCGAGAAGCGAAAGCAACGAGGTCCAAACCGGCTGCTAAACACAGCTCCCTCGTGCTCTGTGTTTGACTGCTGATATTAAACAGTATTTTGTCCAAAGCGTGGTGCTGCTTTGCTCAGGGGATGATTAAGTTTGAGGATGTTTTGTGTGAAAAATGTGTGCGTGCATTAGTTTGTGCAGCTCATTACAGCTGGTTACAGAAGCGAAAGTCGCTGAATGAGAGCCATTAAAAAGGGATTCAGACATTTATCTCTCTTTGGTTGTCTGATTGGCTTGTTTACACTTGACTTAAAGCCAGCGTCTGCAGTAAATGATCCATCTCATACTTGTTGACTGTGGTGTGAAGAGAAAAAACTTTTAAAAGGTTTTCTCAGTACATTATTAGGTTATTTTCATCTCCATGACAGCAGATGAAAGAACATATAATCCAAAAGTCATTTGGTCACAATTACCAATATATACATCTGTTGGGCATTTTTTGCTCATCAAGTTAAAAGACAAATTTTCAAAATTTTTCTCTTGATTGATCACGCTAAAAGCAAAGCAGTTTTTCAGATCACAATTCACACATCAGAAATGTGATAATCAAAGTTGTCAACAGGGCTGAGGTCACCAGGGCGAGGCAGTAATGTAAGGCACTGTCATCTGCGTAACAAGATAACCAGATACCATATTTACATCAACCAAATTTTTTGTTTAGATAATTTTTTTGGCCTTTTCAAGCTTTATTTGATAGAGACAGCTGAAGAGTGACAGGATTGCGGGGAGAGAGAGATGGGGAATGACGTGCGGGAAAGAGCCACAGGTCGGATTCGAACCCTGGGCTTCAGCAGCAAGGACTGAGCCTTCGTACATGGGGCGGCTGCTCTACCAACTGAGCTAAACTGCTAAAATACCTGTCAGTTGCTCCAGGCAGTTTTATATTTGCAACTTTCCCAAACTGACAATTTAGCAATTACATCCACCTCACATAGCAACTTGTCTGGTAAAAATCTATGCAGTTTTGAACCTTTCAAGCTCTGTTTTATTCTTCACACAATACTACAAACACCATAAATGCCTTGCAGGTGAACTGTTTAATAAAATTTTTTTAAAAAAAAACAGGATCCAGGAAGGTCCCCTGGGGCACACCACAACAATAAAATACTCTTCATGAACAGAACTTCCCAAGTAGTTTCAATCCATTATGTATGTTTGTATGTATGTCAAAAGGTTTGGTCTTGGGCCCTACCTGAGATTATCATCTCCCTATAGATTAGAACTGAGCTCAAAAAGCACCAAAACATTTTTTTTCTTGCGTCCAAATCAAATATCATTTACATCTTCGAGCAGAGCCATCACAGTCCTTGCTTCGTATTTGGCACTGACACAAGAAATGAAGTGAAAGAATTGAAGGCAATAAAATTTGAGAGTTGAGAGTAAACAAGTTATTTATATTGCTGGCATGAAGAACATGTTTATTTTTATTTATTTATTTTTTGCAGAAGAGGCCACACAAAAGCAATTTTCAAAAGCCAAAGAAAAACAGGCAGTCTGCAAGGAGAGATTGATAATGTGCAGTAATTCTGCTGACAAAAAAAACAATGAACCTCTTAACAGAGCTGGTCAAGGGCACAGGGAATGCTTCAGCTTCAGCACAGACCTTAGTTTAGGAAAAGAGCTCAGCTGCAGTACATTGAAACAGGATAGGTTTTAAATGGGTATTATAGAGAAATACATGAGGAACAGGCCATTTAACTTATAATAAGACAGGACTAAAGTTAATGATTGGTACTGTCCTTTAAAAGACACATTTTTAGTGTATGTTTTTGTGATACGATTCCACCAACCAGAAGTGAGGACTGCAGTTATCCATTTTACAGTATGTAATACAATAACTGAATGAAAAGCAGCAGTGCCACAGCTAAATGTCTCATGCAACCGTCACCAAGTGCTATCTAGCTTTGAGTCCCTGCCATATGTTCTCCTTGGCGCAGGCTGAACAGATGAAAGGGGGAAGAGGGAGTGGGGTAGGGGAAGTGGTGGATGTCCCTGCATATCTCCCACAGACTGACAGAGTTAATAAGGGACAGTGCTTGGTGAAATCTGTCTAAACGGTGCTGGCCTGTCGCAAGAGATAATCCCTGTAAAAAAAATTATAAAAAAAAGCAAAAAAAAAACAATCACCGGATTCTCAACTAATCAATGCTGGCCATCTGGGACCATTGCGTGTGTGACAGATGCCTACAAAGAGGCCAGTCAGACCTGTGATGGTGAAACCATGGTAACAGGAAATAGTAATACATGCATCGCTAGCCTGGGGAGGTGACACCGTGACACCCTCCACCTTCACATTGGTGCCTATTAGAAGGAAACATCACCAGAGCATAGTCCCATACAGGAAACTCTGAGCTTGCTATCACACATGCAAAGACATGGCCATTTTATGCTGATTGTCTTATGTCAGCTGTTGACATTTTCTCCTATCCTCTAACAAGCAGTGCTCCTAATAGTAGGACTGTAATGACATGCCGCAGTCCGCGGAGGGTCTCAGAGGAGTGCTGTCCGCCTCTGTCTCCTCAAATGTTCTCTTATCTGTCTTCCCCCCTTCTCCTTCATGCCCTGTTTAAGAAATGTCCGTCTTAATGCATTAATTAGACAGGAACTGAGTGCAAAGGTTTTATTTTTCTCAACTTAAGTGTGAGAACGTGCCAGTTGGGTGAGATAATGTCAGCAATTAGCTTAACTTAAATCAAGTGGGTTTACGTCAGTCCATTACGGAGAAAGAAACAAGAAGTCGATCGACCAGGGATCATTTAGAGTTTGGTGAACCAGGGATCGAACTAAAGCAACCCCCCTTCTTAAGAAGTCTTGTCGTCACTGTGTGGTAGCAGGCAGTAAGTATGAACATTTGTAATTCAATGAGGCTGGAGTTTGTAAAATGGATTATAGTCAATAAATTTTGGGCAAACGAATGTGGTTGAGACGAATACGAATGCAAGTCACCACATTGCCAAAACTCAGCATTCCTCTCCGCCTCTTCTGCACCTGACTACTCTAGACTCAGAGAAACCGCTCGGAGTGGTTTTGCTGGAGTTGGTAGAGCTGCAGTAGCATTTCAAAATCGATAAGGTCAGCCGGTTCGATATCAGATGTGACATTTTGCAGGAGAGATGGCGTCCACCTCCGCAGGATATACTTCTTAAACACAAGCTATTATTTGTGGATTACTCTCCGTTCTTCTTCCTCTCCATCCAGCCTGTTTTTCCACCCCATCCTTCTCTTCATCTTTTTGTCTGATATATTCTTTTCTTGTCTTTTTGAGTGTGTCTGCAGTATGCTCATTATCCTGATTGTCCTGCAGGTGAATGGTGGGTTGGTTGTGCAACTCGGGGCAACCTAGAATTAAAGCCCCCAAGATCTGTGAAAGCTTCCATTTTATCCATCTTGTTTTTTTTTTTTTAATCTTTCTTTCTTTGCTCTTCTGTCCTCTTGAATACACTCAGAGGCTTCCCTGATTAGCTCACATGTCCTCTTGGCATTCTGCAAATGAATCAGTGAATTTAATGCTATGATAGCGTCTCCCCGAGAAGCACTGTGCTTCTGGCTGGTGTATGGCGAATGACTGAAGGGCCCTGCCAAGAAAAGAAGTCACTCATTCGTGACTCACTGTTTGGGTACTTCATTTTAAATTACACTCTTCCTTTGTTGGCAAATGGTGCATACATGAGTGAATCAGTCCGTGTGGACACAGACGCTGTATTTGCACATACAGTATTTTCCACATACACACTCCCTCTGCTCTGACGGCTCTTGGACTGAGTGCTGTTGGCTGTGAAAGCTGCCTTATGGGTTTGCTGGCATAGCGTACAAGTGGCTGCTCTCGAAAAATGACTCATGAGACTGTACAGCAGTAAACAAATCACTGGGCTGACCAAGGCGACCAGTTGCTTTGGACTTATTTCTCTGAAGGCGCCTGACCTTCTCCAACAATTCAAAGCAGCGAGCCAAAAGGTCTTAGCAGTCATTTCAAACTGTTACTATGCCAGGAGGAGCATCATGAAAGTTGTCGTATGCATTTGTTCCCCATTTGCTGGTCTGTGGCTGTCTTTGAGTTAGAAGCAATGCCGGCTAACCTGGTTTACTCTGCCGAAAGTAGAATTACTGATTCGACTGCTTTAGAAGAAAGAAAAGAGAGCAGCCACTGAAAAGTACAAAGTATATAATTAATTCAAGTATAAAATTGGTTCTTTTGAAGGACATTTCAATCAGCTCTTTCTGTGCACAGCTAAGTAAAACTCCAGTCCAGTTTCCATCTCTTGCCTGTCTTGTTTCATTGTAAGAGTTTTTAAATTTGTCTTCAGCTGTTTTTTGTCATGTCAAGGGTGATGTGCACCAGACTTGATTTTGGGAAGGCGTGCAATGACGTCAGATAAAGGCTCAAAATATTTTAAAAGTAAGAACCTGTGTTAAAAATGTAAGGAGTAGAAAGTACAGGTAGTATTTGTACTTTTTCGAGTTCGGGAATGACGCCTAACCTGGACCTTCCCGTAACCTGAACCTGGACGTCAGTTCTGCTCTGTGTTCTACAAACTGGAATCTCAATGAAAAGACAATACTGCACCTACACCTGCCATGAGTGTGCAGGTCAGAAGCCGGGAAACAACAATTTGTGGAACTCAACTGATCAACTTGATTGACACAGTCTCTAGTTCAGCAGTAGTTTTGAGTCAGAATGGCACCAACCAGCTCTCTGGTGCCGGGTACATTCCTCTGGACAGTTCAGCTGCCCTGAAGGGCGCACCATCGGCTCCGGGTCCTGCTCTCTCTGCTCCGTACTGTCAAAAAAAACAGGCAGCTGCTTGAGTCACGCCACCTCAAATTACGAGTTCTTGCAGTGGAAAAGGTCTAAAAGACATTTCAAAATGGAGTCAGGCTGTGACTGCTGCCAAAGAAAAGAAAAACAGGACAGTGTGTGCAAGAAAAGACTGATGGATGGATTTGAATCCATGATGTCATTACAGGTTTTTTGTCCTGGAGATGATACATTGTAACTGAATGTATTGTTTGGATTCACTGAGTATGGCATGAATTATTGCTGTCCAGGTTTCTCAATTAATTTTATATTCATAAATCAATATTTACAAGCAGGAAGACACATTTTCCTGAGCCGGTGTATTGATGTCAAACATTTCACGTACAGCTGAAAGGACCAGCAAAAAGAAACATCCACGCAGATGTTGACGCTCATGCTATTGCAATTTTGGAAACGCAGCAAAAGAAAAATGAATCCACACAGGGGGGACTCATCTTCTGATGCATCGATTCAAACTTTTCGCAGCTTTTAGAGGAGCTGAATCCTGATGCTCTTCGGGCTTCATTCAGCCGCGGTGGTTGCAGCTGGCTACAGACCCTGCAATGCCCCGGGTTAAATCATTCAGCCTGTGTGAATAAATAGATGAGTGAATGAATGCATGAGTGCCTCATGAAAGGCTTTGTTAATTATGTGAATCATCTGAATGAGACGGCCATTGTGAAAGTAAAGGCTGATTAAAGATCTAATAGGTTTCATGTACAGAATATAGCCCATTTACTGTCGTCTTAATGAAGTTTACACTCACCCAAATCATTATGACCTGTTTGGAATCCATTTTTTAGAGAATTATTCTATTTTTTCATGTTGATGTTTTAATAAAAAGCTTCAAATCAGTACAGTACACCCAACCCAACAAGACAGATATGAAAATAAATTCCTCTAGGCAACGTTTACTTCAGGGATTATTTCCTTTGTCTGCGTGTCAGGTGATTTATAGAGAGCCTAATGAAAAAATAATTCAATTGAAAAGTTTCTCTTAAGCTCCATGTTTACTGTGATGGATCACTGTGCAAGTTATGTTGTACAGGAATGAGTGGGACAAATGAAACCAAAGCTTTGCATCTCCAGCTATAGCGTAAAAAAACTAGAATTTCCAAAAAGTTATCCATCTTATAAATCCATAGCCGAGGCTGATGGAAATGTACTTAAGTGATCTGCACTTAAAGATGGCGTCAGGAGGATTCATCCTCTGGGAACCATGAACATATGTACAAAATGATGTCAATTATGCTTCAATTATTGGTTTTGCCATTATGCACACACTAACAGAAGCTCTGCAGCTTAAAGAAATATCCCCCCTCTCGGCTGGTGACTGTTAAGAAAGACCTGTTTGCTATAGTGCTCTCAATTCTTCTTGATGCGTGTAACTTTAAAATGTATTTGTGCTCCTTTGATTCCGTGTGCGGCATACGTAAAGTGGCTCTGGCATCTCCTACTCTTAGATCCGTTAGATTTGAAGTCCTGTTCAGCTTTCTGTCCAATTACAAACACCTATTCTAGTCTGATGTCCATGTCCATTTCCCCTCTGATGAAGACACAGTAGTGTGAAAAGGTTTCACTGTTTTGGATCCTTTTAATAATGAAAACATCCTGTGTGCTCCGGTCCTTTCTTTCCCTCGGAATCCTCTGATGATTGCTTTCCTTGATCTGAGAAGCACTCGAATTATCCCGCACATTGTTGGAAGATGTGTGCAGAATGTCGTTTGATCAGGAATGAAGTGTGGAAAATAATATATGAACTCCTGAAACGAAGCAACTCGTATTTCCATTTGCAGGTCGTAGGAGAATGAGAAACTATGAAGAGTATTTTGACATTACTTTTCGGCATTGAGCCATTTGTTGATAACAAAAAAGTTATTTCAAGCCGAACGGATATATGAACATTTCACTGTTATTGTTCTGTTGTGTTCAGTTCTGAGCAATAGAAGAAGTGCAAACACTAATAAAGCCTTGCCTGAGTTTGAACCTGAAGGCTTCCATCACTCATGAGTCATGTTGTTTTTTCTTACCCTGTAAATCACCTCGTAAACCATGTTGCTATATAAATCAGTTTGTTTTTTATATAAATTTGCTCTTCATTTGATGGCTGAAAATCCTCCCTCTCTTCTCCGACTACTTTTTTTTGGGGGGTGGGGCTGCTCTCCTTTCACCACTGTTTTTGTTTGGGTGCCATAAGCGTTCCCTTTTGCAATCCAGTAGAAAAAAAAAAGAATTTTTTTTTTGGTTTCCAATCCTCTATCGACCGTCCTCATTATGACTAAACAGAAGCACATCAATATTTCAAGCACTCGTGGGCAAACATGGGCACAAAGGAGTAAGAGAGAGAGAGAAGAGAGAAGAGAGAGATGAGCCACAGGCCGAAAGAGAGAAGTCAAAAAGTGAAACAGCACATGGGCGGACAGAGAAGTGGCCTAAAAAACTAACTTGACGAACAATAGACAGAGAGTGGTGGTGGTGGGATTAAGAAGGAGACTGTGGGAGTTGTGGAGAACAACTCAAATCATTATTACGAACCAGATTCCAAGGTCAGAGGATTAACTAAAGGCCAACCTACCAAACAGTCACAGAGAAAGAGCTGGGAGCAGCAAGAATGGAGAAAGTTTGAGAGACAAGAAGAGGAAATGAAGAAACCAAAATGAAGAACAGGACTGACAGACAGAAGAAAGCCCACGGGGATGTATGATTCACATTTATGGCAAACAGAGCTGCAGCAGATGGGATGTGTTCACGCCGAAAGCTCTCCTGTGCAAAAAACCTGTCGTGATATATGAACGAAGGGCAAATATATTGCTGCTCCGGTTGCAGCATGTGCTTCATTTTTCCTCTCTGGCAGTTTTGAAGACATGCAGTGAAAACTGGGATGATGTGTTTTCCATCCCGTCCCGTGCTGAAGGAAAAGACAGTTTTTTTGGCGGGGAGGGGTGTACATGATGCAACATTTAGTCAAGAGTTTTTCCTCGGCTGTTTGTGGTTCTCTGCTGTCAAAATCCTCCTCCTGTGCCTGCCTGACAAACAGCAGTGGTCTGTGCTACTTCTTTATCGCCCTTTTAAACATTCGGTTCATGCAGGGAGATAAAAACACGAGTTTTAATAAATCTATCCGGATCAATTTAGATCTTGACAGGTGCTGTGTGAAGGCCTGGCCATGAAATGGTCCAAGCATCCAAGCATCTTTGCAAAACACTTGCAGGGCGAGCTAGTCAGTTGGGTCAGACACTCTCTTACTGTAGTACTAGCGGTCAATAAAGATGTATTTCTACAAACTCTTGCATCATAACTGCCCACAAACCCGTTCTTCTGTGCAGCAGTCAGACAAAATAAAAAAGGTTGGTGCAACACAGCTAATATGCACCAACAGCTTTCTTTATTCCGTACTCTTCTGGTCTGTGTCCGCACCACTGACGGTGTAAAGAATGGACAGCGTGACATCACCCGCTGTTTTGAAGCTCAAGATCAGTCCTGCCTCTTTGGCCTCCTGGCTAATCGAAATACAGTGGTCCCTTGTTTATCGCGGGGGATACGTTCTAAAAATAACCCGCAATAAACGAAATCTGCAAAGTAAGTTTTACAGTTATTATACATGTTTTAAGGCCGTAAACCCCTAACCACACACTTTTATACACCTTTTTACACGCATTTTGTACAGTACTCCCTTAATCAGGACGCAGAACACATGTGCGCGTTCATACTGTACTGCTGTAAAAAAAAGCATGCAAAATTACACAAAAAAAAATCTGCGAAACAGCGAGTCCGCGAAAAGTGAAGAACCGCGATATAGCGAAGGACGACTGTATTGCAAAGACGTGGATCATTAAGGCGGGCTGAATGACGCCTGGGTGCTCAAACAAGCCATCTGTAACAGCACCCACCTGTCAATCAAAGCGCCCACGCTCATAATTCTGCATAACTTTTAGCCTTAATATAATTTGTACAGGTGAGTTCTATATAAATTCACCCTCAGTACAGTTGTACAGATCAAAACTGTTTTTTGTACCAGGCTGTAAACATGTTTATTTCTGCTGTGAAGTTGGACATTTCAACATGGGGACTTATGGAGATTGACTCGCTCTATAGCCAGCCTCAAGTGGACGTTTGAGGAACTGCAGTTTTTTGTCACTTCCACGCTGGCTTCACTTCACAGCCACACTTGCTATTGGCCAAAAGTGCAAGTTCACAGGTCAAAGTTAACTGAAGCTGCAGCTGTTCACTGCAGATTTATTTAAATCATTTGAAACTTTAGTCAGAAATACTTAATAGAACACACAATTCTATGTGACAAACATTTCCCAAAACAGAAAATCTAAAATCAAACCTCACAAACCGGAGCAGTTGGAGGTTCTGACTAAACCTGCTGCTATTTTTAGTGTTACTAGCACTCCTCGTGTGGCAGCTTTGCTACAGCCAGCGGGTAGTCCACTATAGTGGTAACACAGGGATTTATTTCAAAGTTTCTAAGATTTCAGTCGGAGACGACACAGCGCATGATTCGACAGTTAGGTTTGCAGAAAAGGACCAGCTCTTTGATCAGTTCGCCTCTTAGCTCTCGAGTTTTTTCACGCCTAGTGCAACTAGGCCGCTATTGTAGTTTATTAGCCGTGCGTCACCGCAGGTTTATTATCTGCTGAAGCATTAACTGCAAAAGAGGAAGTAGTTCCCAGGCAGTAAAAACACTTCATTTTAGTCAGTAGTTGAAGAGGAGGTATTGGCTAATGTGTACAATAGTAGTTAGTACATCACTGAGCCTCCAGAAGCAACAAAGACCATAATTGTAAAAAGAGAATATCCTGAATACATTTCTAATATCCCATTAAAGGCATGACTTTTTCTGTGACATTCATTTTGTGCTAAATTAAACTGTTTTTTGGAGGATTTGTGCGCTTTTCATATCCACAGGGTTAAGGGCCTTACTCAGGGACAATCGCAGTATTGTTGTTACTGTTAAAAGGAAAGCAGAGTAATTTAGTCTGCCCATTCTGGGTCCATTTGCAAATGACAAATTTGACCCAGATCTAGTGAGCATCAGATAAATTAAAGCTTGACAGATATCCGATGATTTCCGAGTTCCAAAGCTTGGCTGCAAAAAACTCCAGGGACATTAGCGGGGCCGTTAATTCAGACTGGAGTTGTGCTTGGCCTTCACGGGAAATACCTAACAGACATATGAGTTGGCGTTAAAAGAAAGATATGGTCAGTGAATTCACATACAGGTTCAAATGTGTTCATAGTGTTTGAGTTTGGATCTTGCTCCTCATTCTGTATTCAGCGCATCTCTCCCCTGATTATCAGTGCTCTTCACCGGGGCTCAAACCTGACAGACACGTGCTCGTCTCTGGGAAAAGAAAGTTGTGGGAAAATTCAGCCTAAAGAAAAAAAAAAAAGTCAGTGTCAAAGAGTGAGCAGCCTTAAAGCGAGGCCAAGACGAAGCTGATCGTTATCCAAACATGAATATCATTTGTTAATCAGACTGCTTTACCTGCTAAAATATGAACCCACTCTTCATTTGGATGTTCTCCCTCTTAACGCCTCTGCTGATTCACTTTGACTCTCTATCACTCCCCATCAATCTCCATCTTTACTCTGCCTCCGCCTCTCTCTTTCACAATATGGCCCCATGCTGACTGAATGTAAATCATATTTCAGTCTCTTTCATCAGGCTCCGTGCTCTCTTAATGTTCGGTGAGCAATGCCAACATCACCAGGCACCACTATTTATACATGATGACTCTAAAGTGGCTCGGGATCCGGCTCTGTTTTCAGCCTGTCCAAATATACACTGAACCACGGACCTGACATGGGCTGACATACTGCATACCTAGTTTGTATTCCGGGGATTTAAATCTATAATTGTGCGAATGTGTAATACAAGCTCATGCATGGGGATGAACTCCGCGTCACCTTAGCATACATATTGAATCAAAAGTGTCCTTGACAGTCAACCAATTTGTACCAGACAGAAATATTGAACTAGCACAAAATCCTGCGTGGTCGGATTCCCAGAGGATGAATCATAGCGACTTTGATAATCCCCCCTTACTTTTCTTCCTCTACCACCACAAGGTTGAGGTTTTTTTTTTAATGAAATCTCTCATAGGCTGCCATGAAATTTGGCCCAATACTTTTTGTTACAGGTCTGTAATTTTCTCAAAAGAAAAAAGAACTCTAATTCGGTACTAATTACAGGGAAACTAGATGATTATTATTAACCCCATTAATCTGTCTTGATCCGGCCAGTGCAGCTGAAGATGTGAAATGAAAGGCAAGCGTTCACCGTAACAAACTTTCATCTGCACTTTGACGAGTTGCCGAACTCCAAAGATTTTCTTTTTTCTTGCGTCTGTTTGCTGCCTACATGTATTAATAGAAACACATCAAACTGCATCCTGACTTTATCTCCCGCTCGTTGCAGCACCTGTAACGCGTAACGAAACAACCGGGACCAATTTCTAGCAACAATGCAGACTTAATGAGCGCTGACTGCCAAACTTTTGCTATTTCATTTGCTAAATCGTGAGATGAAGGTCAAGAAAAAGGTACCCGTCCTCTCTGTGAAGCGCTTTCTGAAATGCGTGATGAGAGAACCTCAAAGAACTGAAGATAAGAGCTCGTTTAGATACAGCCTGTAAAAAGCTGCTTTGAATTTAGTTATCATGTGTTTAAAGGCTACGGCCACACAACTAATGTGGTACATGGCTAAACACCAATGTGTTGGCATTGACTCGAACTCGTGCAGCCTCACAGAGCTGTGAGCTCGACTGTAGACGCTTGTTAAACTGTAACCTCATGGTTCCTCATGCATTTCCAGCTCCGACTCAAAGGTTTAATGATTAAACTTTCTTTTGTGATCCAAAGCCAAAATGATTTGCATTGGAAACCTTCCGAAGAGCGCTTCCTCTTTTTTTTTTTTTTTTTTTTTTTGCTATGGCAACAATGAATGGCGCTTCACTTACGATATAGTGCCATAATAAATGATTAAAAAAGTAACGCCTTGAGGTCTTTGGCTAATTGTTGAACACATATGCTCTTGTGGGGCTGTCAAACTGCGTTAGTGAAGAGACAATCTGAGTCACAGCACATTCTGTATGGAAAAAGGCCTGCAGATATGCATCCATTACGCAGCAATGGGAATGGATTATCATATGTTGGAGTAAATATGCACATGCGAAAAAAGGAGCTGCTTTAACAAGCAGTGACAGAAATAGAGAGTCGTCGCACGTCTGTTTCAATTCCCCCCCGAATCCAAAGCACTAAACGAACGGCAGGTAGGCAAATGAGTGTGAGTGAATGAGTCAGACGAAGCGGGGAGTTTTTCAAAGCTGCGTTTTGGCTCCGCCACGCAACCGGCTCAACTATTCTCAGAGCCAAGCGGGGCGAGCAACAAGTCATCATCACACAACAGACAGAGCAATGCGTCACACACGAGGCTCCGCTTGCCAGCTCCATTAAAAGATTTGAATCTGTGAAACTGAGACGAAAGAGATGCCTGGTAAAAAGTTAATGGAATTTTTACGAGCTCAATGGACCTGATGAGGACGCCGGTGTCCTCATCAAGCCTGGATCAATTTCTTGCAGACACATTGTGGCTTTTAGTTTATTTAATATTTAATTAAGTGCGTTTAGGAACGGGGGGTGCATATTGATTGATTTTTTTGATTTTATTTACGACAGGGGCCAAAAGACTGTCTCATTCTCATCTTTTAGAATGTCATCTGACGCTTTAAAGTGCGATTTTTTTCCAACATGGCGGAGTGACAAATTTCTCTGTCTCTTCGCTTAAAAGCTGGAGCAGGATATAGAAAACGCACCTTATGAAAAGACTAATGCGCCTTTTAAATTGAACGCAGACATGATGGACAGAGGCCATTTGTCGAGGATGATGTGAAAGCTCGCCTGCAGGAAAAAAATGATCTTTTCAGTCCTTTCAGACAGACGTAAAAATACATGCGAGGGGGTCGGCGACAGTGAGGACACGAGTTATGAAAATAAACCAAGGTAACATTCCAGACACATAGGGACACCGTTCATTCAGAGGCCAGAGAGCATGAGTCTACACTGTAAAAAAAAACCTGTATATTTTACGGTAAAATACTGGCAGCTGTGGTTGCCAGAACTTTACCTTAAAAAATATGGTGACCATGTATAAGACATTATGGTATGGTTTTATAGAACTGTAAATTTCAAGGTTGAAAATGGTGTTATTTACAGTAAATTACTACTAAAAAAATATATATCATCAACCGATTTACAGTAATGTGCTGTAAAAATAACAGGTAAAATGTAAACTATTTTACAGTAAACTACCGTAATAAATATGGTGACCATGTATAAGATAGTACGGTATGGTTTTATAGAACTGTAAATTTCAAGGTTGAAAATGGTGTTATTTACAGTAAATTACTACTAAAAAAATGATATATCATTGACCTATTTACAGTAATTTGCTGTAAAAATAACAGAAAGAATGTAAACTATTTTACAGTAAACTAGGGGAACTTCAACCTGTGCTATGGAGTCCTTTTATGAGACACATGAGAATTATTCAAGATATTATGGAGTCCTTTTATGAGACACATGAGAATTATTCAAGATATTTCTCCAATTATGCAAATCCTGATTATCTTGACAAGAGCAAGAGAACACCTTCAGGCACCGAGAAGCGACGCCAATTAACAGCAGGTGATTAGTAATTGTCTCGCTGAGATAAACTCCTGATATATCATTTATTATTATTCTATACAGTGACTGTCTTTGAAGATCAGCTTCCTCTCTCAGTCTCACAGATGCTACACTGCCACCCACTGGTCGACAGCAGCCGTCACAACATGGATGAGTGCCAAGTCAGGTCATGAGCGTTGGAAACATTAAGTTATGTAACCGGTAGTTAATGCACAAACACTTTAATGAACTAGTGGAGAATAATGGAAGCTTTCAGAGTGCAAATGTTCAACATTCTTGATTGGTGGCTTATTTTTGGGGCATGTTTCTGAGCACTGTGTGCAGCTTCTAAGAATTTTTATCACCTCACCTCATCTGTCTCTTGCATTTGCATCAGTGTGTGTGTGTGTGTGTCATGACCAGAAGGTCAGACAGATGTTGTAAACACAAGCCAGCGTCCCTATCGAGGATCCACCCCCATCACACAGGCTGCATAAAAAAAAACCCCACACATGCTCTTTGCACTCAAGATAAACCGTTTGCATCACCTCACATCTGCGCTCATTGGAAGCGCCGACTGCCCCCCCCCCTCCCCACCGCTGATCATTTTGGCCACAGCTGAGCGACCACCTGGGAATCCATCAGTCATTGTTATGGCTGTCCGGCCAATGACATCGCACCGTTTAAATAAATGAAATGGGGCACAGAAAGAAAAATACAGTGTGTCATCAAATATTAAGCTCAGCAATACAGATGAGTTGGAGACAAGGTCGTGTTTTATAACCAGCCGGCTGCAGAGCTTTAGTCCTCTTCTCGCTCTTTGGAAATCTGGGAACACTGCCCATACGCTCCATTAACACCAACTGGAGGCTTTTTTATTTAAGAAAAGATAGGAGCAGAATATAAAGCACTCGTGATACAACAGCCAAGATACAGCGTGTTGTAATGCATGATCATGTAACATACAGCCCCTCTGACCAGAGATGCTTGTTTAAAAAAAAAAAAATATATATAGATATATAAATAAATACGCCTTTCTCTCTCTCCCCCTGAGTGAAAAAGTGAGGGTTCAGTTTGAAAGTAGAGAATAAATGCAAGACCTGAATCTGATGGAAATGTCTCTTTATATTATGTCAGCAGGAAAAGGTCAAGTGTAGCATTCCACAAAGAGTCAGTTTTCCCAAAAAGATGAGCTTGGCAGAATTCATGCTTCAATGAGCAGATTAACTCTCTAAAGCAGCTCTCGTATTCACAGTTTATGCGAGGTCAACTGCAGAGTAAATGCGGAATATAAGATTAAGAAGTAGAAAGACAGAAACAAACACAGTATAGTTTTAAACTGACAGTGTCCTTGGTTTCAAGTCCTCTAGCAGTTGCTTTTTAATTAAGTTTTCACCCAAGCCTTCATCTTTGTCAACTCCTAGTGCTGTCAGAAAACTATTTCCGCAACACTGATTGGAAAAGGTTTTGGAAGGCACTGACACTGATGCCATCCTGCCATGATGAATGTTAAGTCCAATATTCACTACCTTCGTAGCTCCGTTGTTGGTCCCCACCAAAGCCAAGATATCTGGCTCTTTAGCTGCCAAATGTTCACCAGCTATTCACTAACTGGCAGAAATTATCTATAGAGACCAAAACTGTTTTTTGTACCAGGCTGTAAATATGTTTATTTCTGCTGTGAAGTTGGACATTTTAACATAGCGGCTTATGGAGATTGACTCGTTTTGTAGCCAGCCTCAAGTGGACGTTTGAGGAACTGCAGCATTGGCTCTATTTGCCAGCCACGGAGTTTGCCTACTGTGAGTTTTTAGAGCTTTTGACAGGAAAGAGCTTCCTGTTGCGACCAGTACTCGAGTTGAGGGGGGATGGGTGGTGGTGGCATCCCCCCTGGGGGGAAAATGGTCAAAATCATCCCTCTTCTAAAATGGTCATCCCTTCTTCCATCCCTTATGGCATTTTATCAATGCATGTGAAAATTACTTATATTTAACACTGGAAATAGAATTACCATTCAACATTTAGGGGGGGCTTTATGATAATCAGCCTTTTACCTATGTCAGCGGTTTTCAAAGTGTGAGGCGCGCCTCCCTTGGGGGGCGCCAGAGGACTTCAGGGGAGGCGCGGCGGGGGAAAAAATAAAAATATATCTTACAAAGATATGTGTCTCATCACTGTGCGATGAAAACTCGGCGAGCTAGCCCAGAAAGAGTAGCAAAAAAAATCCACAAAATGACACAGTATGTCTTATCTTTGCTGTTTCGTGTCAAAAGTTTTATTCCAGCGTGAAGAAACGCTGCTAGTGTCTCCTGCTATGTCTCTGCTTTAGTTTGAATCAATCACGAAGCTCCTGGTTGTTACATAAAGACAAAGAGGCTTTGACAGTGAAGTGAGACCTCTTGCTGCGATATACTACCTTTGGGTTTACTTCATTCTGGATCGTCATTGGTGGGTCAAAGGTGAATGTGGGCGGTACTAATAGATTCTCCTGACTCTGATTGGTCGACAGGTGACAGGTGTCAATCATCCACACTCTGTGTTGTTTTAGCCTTAGCAGCACCGCTAGCTGCTACCTGCTGCTTCATATTCTTTAATACCGCTTGTTTCAAACATCGCGTCGTCTTAAAACTCGAAGTCTTCTTTCCTCCTCCTTAAATTGTGTTTTTTTAAGTGAAGATGTTTTTTAACAAAAATGTGTTTAAATGTATTTAAATATGTTTAAAAACACACAAAGATGTTAAAAACATACACAAAGTTGTGTTTAAAAAAATATTTGAGCACATTCACAAATAAAGATATTTAAAATGTTTTTACAAATATGTTTAAAAAAGATGTGAATGACATGATGTCCATAGTTAAGTGGTTATTGTTTCTTTCCGATAAATAGTATTGTCTTGTGCAGGCCATGCAACTGAGAATGCAAGCTATGAATCAGATGGGATTTAGGATTTGCCATGTCTAGCAAGTCACCCTAAAATTGACTAGAATGAAAATGAAAATTTCTGAAAATAACTCCGATATGAGCCGTGAGACTGAACCAAAACAGTATAAGTGCCCAAAAAAAACACAAAACAACGAGCTGAAAGATGCTAAAACGCTCCATAAAGTCAAGTCTGTGGATAATAATCTGTAAGCTTGTAAAACAAACAGCCTTTTGATAAAAAAGAAAAAAGGTCACTTGTGTTATCAGTCTGAGAAAGTTCTCCTAATGCTGAGCCAAAGATAGCAGAGTTTTTCATCCACCTAATGGTCAACTGGAATGCAAAACAGCCATAATAAGAGCTCTTATCTCTTGAGAGCATTAGGACTCACATCACAGTAACCCAAACACTCGTCTGATGACAAAAATAAGGACACGTAAGCCGTAACAGCTGGACTGAGGAGCAAAAGCAAAACCTCAAAAAGATGCTGCCTTTACTGATGTGGATCATTAACTACAGCAGACTGTGAAATGCTTTTTCATCTCAGGAGCCAGATGTGATTTGATTCTAATAGAATCCCTCTACTCTGTCTCCGGCCTGATGGAGAAGCTTCGCGCTGCTTCCAGCAGCAGCCGACATACCAATTACAGAGTTATTTTTAAAACCCTGCTTAACCATAAAGCTCCCCGAAATAGGTCTTAAATAACAGGGTGTCGGATATCAGCGAGCCAGTGGCACTGCGCAGACGCAGGCGGTGTGCATCTGTGCCACCAGTCGGCACTGGCACACTCCGGGGGGACTACAATCCCCATGATACACGGGAATAAGAGTTTGGATCCCGTGATGAGAGAGTTTTGCACGCACTGTTAAGCTCATTGTCCTTGGAGGAGTTTGAGGGGGTTAGATTCGATGTCACGATCACATTAGGGAGCAAAAAAGTAGGTCGTCTGGGCCTTTTTGTCTCATCAGACATTTGCTAAATGGGAGGTTTGCTCATAATGACCCGCTTCACTTCCAGCAGACTTCGTTTTTTTTCCTCTCAGAGAAGCCAGCTGAGATGGAAAAAACAAAGCGGCAGAGAGAAGGCCACCCTCTTTCTCTGGTGAAAAAAAACGCTTACAGAACACATCTCACTGCCAGAGTCAACGAAAATGACGGAAAACCACTGGCACGTGAATCACATCGAAAAGAATGGAGAGATAAGCTACATCCTGTTTTGTCTTTCCCATTATATCCACAAAAAAAAAAACCAAGCCGCCAGTAGGGTCATCCTCAACAGTCATTACATAAAGAAGAAGACCGCTTACAACAGTTAAATCGACAAAGTGTACAGTTTCACTGCTCGGAAACTAGATCCCTTTAGTCTGAGGAATGACCTCACAGTTAAGTCATCACTACTGACTTTACATTTCCAAGTTTCTTTGAAGGTTGCAAAAGCTCCTCAAGTTGTCGAAACGCAGGTCGTGTCAAACCCCATCCATCTACGTGACGCATTCAGAGCCCGGAGGAGAGTTCAATTACATAAGAGTTCAGTTACATAACGGTCAGTTTACCTGGTGAGAAGTTGAAATTTCATCGCACATAAAGTACGGATCACACCAAAAATAAATCTACAAATGCAGAGCACAGGTAAGCACTTACTGTGTTTGCCCCGGCAGGCTTCTCGAACATCCTCTTCAGGCTATCAAGTGGGATGTCAAACCTCTCAATCCTCTTAGCAGCCTGCAGGTCCTCTCTGTGTGCTGGATTGTCTGATGCCTCTACCTGCGACCCACGGGGACTACGGGAAACGAAGCCCGAGGTCGCCAACACTGCGCCTGCCACCTCCTCTCCATTTCCTGATTGAATTTCCATTGTTGTAGAGAAACTGTATCCCCCACCACCACCATCAACACCACCACCACCACCCTCCTCCCCCTTTCCCCTTCAAGGCTGGTGCTCGGAGGAGGAAGTCTATTGTACGAGGTCGAAATCAGGAAAGGGGTGAGGAAGTGAGGGAGTTGGGAGAGAGGGTGAGGAGCATGAGGAGATGGAGATGGCAGGAGTTTTTGCTGGGGTTCTTCTCCGTCTGGGAGGCTCTCTGGGTTGTGCAGGCAGTGGCTGGAGGGAGGAGGAGAAAAGAAAAAGTTCACAGGGAAAGTTTTTTTTCCCCTTCTCTCCGCTACCCTGTAATTACTCATACACACACACACACACACACACACACACACAGAAGCCTATGTAAACTCACATGTGGGCTCAGAACGGCAAATTGAGATATTAGTTGTGGAAACAGGCCAAAGGAGTCACGAGAAGGGAAAGAATGAAGAGAGAGTGGCTGCGACTTCGTCTAATTTTATGGTAATTACTTCTAAACATGATTTTGTGATGACGTCTTGTTTCAGAATCTATTTCAGGACTGTAATGGATTTGTAATGGATGTTCACATGCACTGTGGCGGTAGCACCAACTCTTTTAAATCTCAGTGTACAGAAGCCAGCAGTGTGAAGTAACTTAGTACTACTGTAGTAGTATCATTTTTAGGTACTTGTACTTTACATGATTGCATCCTGTTTATGCTCTTTTATACTTCTAATCCACTACATCAAGAATAAAATGCACTTTTTACTCCACCACACTTAGAAACATGTGTTCACACACAAAATATGACTCTTTATTATAGGTTAAAGTCTATATTTTGGATCAGCACAGGTGATGATGCTAATTAATTGTTCAGTTCCATTTAGTGCAGCAGAGGCTTTCCCTTCAGCACCCTGACTCTGTTTGACCTGAATGGAACTGAACCTTAATTAGCATGTGCCTGTGTTTACTACGTCTAAACAGCTAAACCGGCCAACAGGTTTGCCGGCTGTTCAAATACGCCTGATTTTTTATATTCATAAATAAGTCATTAGACTAAATGCCAGTCAGCTAGTTCGCCGACAAGCTCCACAGGCAGTCACCCACCTATTTCACACGGACAAAAGAAATGTCATTTTGTGGCGTGACCATGCATAACAGAAGACATCTGCACAAAGACGGGCGTGAATGATTCAATTAATCTGATCCGGTGTAGTCTAACATACACAAATGTGAGGTAAAGACCTTTGATATGGTTTACATGTATACACACCGAGGGGCTGCGGCATAACTGTTATTATCTTTGATACCGAGCCAAATGTACTAACAGCACAGTACTATTACTTGTAATGAGGTTGAATTAAGGTTGAAGGTTGTCCACTCGACCATAGACTGTATAAGACATCGTAGTCTCCGTGACGTCCCCCACAGGTTTCTGAAGAGTGTTGTGAAGCTCAGTGTGGTCACCATCTTGACAGTCCCGCCTCTGCCGGCTCCTGGAAAACCTAAAAATGGGCAAAGATAAACCTGTCAATCAAAGCATGCTGCTGCAAAACTTTGAGCCTTAATATAAGTTCAATAGGCGAGTTATGTAGAAAGCCTCAGTACAGTTATAAACATTTAGCTATAGACATGTGAGGACCTATGAGAAGCCCTCACAGATACAGAAGACCATCAGCTTGTGGGTCATTTTATGGTGAAATGATATTCATTTTATTTCTGTCTTGGACACGTTGGCTTGAGCAGCGGGCTGCAGGTGTCGGGAGGTGGAGGTTTGCTAGACTCACGTTACCTCACATGTTGTGTAACATGCATTAGTCACTGGTAAGCATATCACTTAAGAGCTGTGTTAAGTTAGGTAACTAGGTAATTACTGCTAATTAGTCAAGTAATGTAACTACTTTCTAACTGAGTAATATGTCATAGATATTGTGCATCAACTATTATGCATAAGACATCTGTTGTGTGGTATATTTTGATGGACAGCATACATTTTATACAATGTATATGCTAACGTGACTAATATCCAGAATGAGGGAGGTGATATGGAGGAAGAAATTTTATACACGCCAGTGTTATTTTTCTAAATGCTAACTGAGATGGTCATGGTACCCTGAGGATAAACCGTAGTAATGTCCCTGTCTAGAGTCACTGTTTAGTTTGTCTGTTCTAGGCTACTGTAGAAACAGTGTTTCAATATGGCGGCCTTCATGAAAGAGGACCCGTTCCCGTTGTAGAATATAAAAAGATTATTTTTAAGTAACAAAAACAAAAAGATTCCTATTTTAAGGTGATTATACATGCATAAAAACATGCATTCCATGTCTGCCTTATTCTGAAAATAAAGTCCCCAAATCTCACACACTGCACCTTTAAATTTCACTTTGTTTTTATATATTCCTAACGAGCCCATCTGTACTTTGTGTTTAGTGCTAATTAAATAGTACTTTGGCCTAGATTTCATAATAAAAAAGTGTGAGGGTAGAAGTGAACCCAGCAAGAAAATAAGAAAAGCTGGCAGTAATCAAATCTGCTTTACTTTCTGATCAGCTGTTCATTATGGAGCCTCTGCAGGGTTTCAGGAAACAGATCTGTTTGCCTCACCCATCCTGCCTTTAACACCAGGTCTGGGGTGGGTAGGAAAGCTCATTATTCCTGAACAAATCAAGGAAGGCCCATAACTGCTAACCCCGCAGGCCTGCCCTGCAGTTGTGATGGTGGATATTGTTCATTTTTCACCAACACTTCCCAGGGTGTGTTTTCCTGCACTCCGTCCTGGCAAGAGAAGTGAAATTAACACGTTAACTCAGCTTCCTCCGCGACTTGCATCTCACTCACACTTGTTTCTCTCTCATCCCATCATGTTTTTAAGTGTCGTTCTCACCATATTGGGCCGTTGCATCCTCCCTTGGAGGTGAAAATTTATGCTCACATGAGCTGAGCAAGAGGAGCAGGGGTCAAATGATAGAGAGGGGCTGACAGAGGAAGCCATGAGAGATTGACAGCTTAGTTACAGGATCAGGTAAGGCAGCATGGTCACAAGCCTGAAACAGTCAGTCAGAGCCACAATAGAAACATCAAGACAGAGGGAGCCAGAGAAAGGGCTTGAGAGGCGATCCAGTTAATCCAATCTTAATGAATGAACAGTCATGATATATGCATCTGATAGTACTTTAGAGGACACACTATCACTCCATTTATACCAGTGACAGATACATTATTCAGAGAGGGCCAAAGGTATGTGTGTCACTTTCAGCTGGATCCTGTGTCCACTGAGGGCACTCAGCTTACAGCTTCCTCATTTACAAGGAAGACAAACATGCAGTTTTATGTCTGGTTATTGAATTTTGTAGTAATTTTTTCCAACGTTATGTCATTTTAGTAACTGGAAAAAGGTCAATTTTGAGAGGAAATAGGACGCTAAGGACATATTCTGGACTAATGGAGTAGTGAAGATTTTCTGTGATATGCATCCTGATTTGTTGCATAACTAAAGTAGATACACACACACACTGTTTTAAGTGCAAGGCTGAGTGGAATTCACTGTGAGCGCAAACATAATGCCTCCCTAACACAAAGCTCCGGAGCAGCTTTTCTTTAATGCAACAAGACAATATTTCTGCCCCGGTGGGGCTTCACAGAGACTGTCTAGTGAAGATTTGCCAGGGTAAAAAACTGTGTCTGCTTCTATTTAATAAAATATGTTGCAGGTTCTGCATTTGCTCCCACGTTGAATTCCTGCCCAAGGGTTCCAGACAACTTTATTTAGAGGACAGACTGAAATATGATCCCTTCTGATAAGATAAGTTACAATTCTCATTTTGTCTACAGAGTACCAAAGTAGTATCATACGCACACAGACGTGAAATGTTTGAAAAGTATTAAAAGATGCTGTCATAGACCCCCTCTTAACATAGTTTGGGATCTACTTACCGAGCCAAAATATCCATCTGGTTCCCAAGAAAAAGTCTGGAAATACAGCAAACATATATACACATATCACAGTTCTGGCAGAGTCAACTAGAAAAATGTTTTGAGACTCTTGCCAGGAAAATCTGTCAAAGCTCACCACACATATTTCATTCTTGTTGGTTTGTTGATGTTACAGAGAATGCCATAATTTACTCCAACGGATTTCTGATTCCAACTTTCCTTTCCAGCTAAAGATGACATTTTAGGTCTGTAGATGCTCCTTTTAGTGGATCATTATAATCTTGAACAAGTTCAACACTTTGAGCAAAGAACTACAACTTTCATCAACTGCAATAATCAACATTTTTATTAAAAAAACTGACCATGTAAAAGAAGTTGCATGATGACCCTACGAAGAAGTTACCTTCCCAGCACCAAATAAGAGACAAAGTTGGTGATTAGCTGGTGAGCATAGAGAAATTTAACAAGCAGGGTTTAATTTACTAAAGGACTTGTAGAAGACTAAAAAAAAAAAATTTAATTAAAAAAAAAAAAGCTCAAAATTGCTAAATTTAGCTAATGTTTGCTGCTTTAACTCTTTTAGCTGTGGTCTATAGACTTTGCGTTAGCATGTCGCATAAATATTTCAGTGATCCCTCACTCACAGAGGTAAATCAAGAGGTAAACACACCTTGCCCGCCAATTTGTGTGCTGTAATTGCTACTCGTGGCCGCCGTTAAGCAAAAGTTACATCATCGCTCAGAAACAATTTGGTTAGATTTATAGGGGTAGTTCCTCACAGGATATGACTCTTCATTTCCACATGTTGTCTTCAGAGGGGTGTGAATTCCTATGAATAATGTCCATGTTTCCACATCATTGTTAAACATGCATATACAGGAAGCCATAAAGCTCTTCAGTTTCACACGTATCACACTTAAATCTTCCATAATTCCACTGTGTCTTACATGATCACTCATATGATTGACAAAAACCTTGGTTAACAGCACCCTGTAATTGTTGAAATTGTATTTGATGGTCTCATTGTTCAGCGTTTTAAAAAAGGAAAAGGTCTCTTATTGGGTTTTTATATCACTCTATTTGTCTTGTCTTTTGTCCATTAACTTGATGCTTCACTAACCCAATTTTTCAACGAGGGTCGATAAAGGTTTCATCTTATTATCTCATCTTAAATGAAAAATCTCCCCACAGACACTCTTACAATGTTTATTATGAGGAGCTGCAATTTGCTTTTTTGGCATGATCATCTATCCTCAGCCCACCTCCACCAGTTCAACTTCAGGCACTTATTTCCTCCATTTACCAGAATGCCTTGGTGTGCAGTAGGTTGAGTTTCTCCATCATCCTGATTACTACTGTATGAATGGGATATCTAAGGTTAAGTAACTGTTGGTTTTGAAGCTTTAATATCAGAACATTATAGATGAATATCAAGAGATGATTATTGCTTCATGTTAAAGAGGAAGTCCCATCTTTGTGTGACACATTTATCAGTAATGAGTACAAAATTTGCCATTAAGAGCAATGCACTGCAGTAATGAGTACAAAATTTGCCATTAAGAGCAATGCACTGTGCTGAACAGGATTCAACTGGGGAAGTTATGATGGGGCAGCATGATTATATAAAATATATCTGTCTATTATTATTCTCAAATGTGAATATAATTGCTTTCTCAGGCGTGAACTGGGCAGGGGGGACTAGCTTCACCTACATCAGGCTTTAGAAAATTGTAAGACACTTTTCAATATCTTCTGACATGATATATAGGCTATGTCCATCGAGAAAATAATTGCATGGTTGCATTGGTATAATTGCATTAAGGCTACAATTCAAAATTATCAAATACTAATGGACCGTGAACGGATCCCTGTGGCACCCCATTACTGATGGCAACAAGACTTGATTGTGATGAATGACACCATAGTTGAAGATTAATTTTCACATCAGGTATCACAGAGTGGATTAATGGTAAAATAGTTCAGAATAAAGTCCACATGGTCCAGAACAGTTTAACATTACCACACTTTAGTGTTAAGATCGTTTAGCTCTAGACAGCATTCCTGAAATGTACTATGGTGTACTTTGCACTGTACACACACGCTATGATACTTCCTGCTCACTTTCTAAGCACACAGGTAGATTTAGCCGTCAGTAAGGATCAGATGACAGCTACACTACTCCAGTTACTGAGGTTTTACTTCCTACCTCACCTTCAATATAACACAACAGGTCACCTGATACAGCCACAGGATAGTGATGCAGAGTAGTAACAGTCTGATGTACCAATAGTGAAAACAGAGCGTTGCTCAAGAGTCTTTTGAGGTGAAGTTGGGATAGATGCTTGGAAAATTTTAATTCTTTGTTCATAGCTGCACTTAATCTCTGAATTTTAGATAAAGGAGTGCAGCTGGGGTTGTACACTCGTAATAATCCCTGTGGACTGTAATATTCTCTATTTATCAAAGTCACAAATCAGATCAGTTGATTCCAGGAAGAGTCTTAAGAGCAGGTTACACCGCACAATGCAACCATTTGGACAATTCATTGAAGGTATTAAATCTTGATGTCTCCAGGATGGAAAGCAAGAGTGGAAGCTTTGAGATCATCCCGGGCTGTGTTGTTGGCTTGTTTGACTTGGGGCTTCGCCTGCAGTGTTCTTTAAACAGACCAGACAGACGGGGATGCCATCTGCTCTCTGACCGGTTCACAGCCACCTCCTCCTCCTCCTTCTCCTCCTCCTCCTCTCCTCTGAGTAGGAAAATATGACTGTTTCGTCGTTTTCGCATTCATCACAGCTGGCTGCAACATTATACAGTACCAGGGTTTAAAGGGAGCAATAAAACATGATAAAAGATGGAACTGCTGTGGATCGGAAAGGTAAAGTCCTCTTGAGAAATTGCAGGGGTGCATAGGTCTTTCATTGGGCCACTAGGTTGACACATTTACAAAATCTCATTTACCTTGGGGTTTTATAGAGGAAATATCCCATTCAATCTAACAAGAGAGCCATGTATACACAGAGGGCCTTTATGGGTTTCCAAAGCAAGGTCTGCTCACCTTTCAGGGTCTCTTTATGAGCTACTGTTGGTCTCAACAAGAAAATAGAGGTAATTTTTCTATCATTAGGCCTTATTACCCATAATCCATACATATATTATGGACAGTAAAATGAATTTAATAGTATTTAAAATAAAATATGCTATTAAATGCAGCTGTAGAGTCATTAATCTCCAAATGAGAGTCATTTATTGAAGGGCCCTCAGGTTCCCCTGCTTTTATTTTCACCGTTATACTCCTATAGTCTGTCTTCAATGCCAAGTGTGCCCTCTAGTGTTCACTTTTTGGAAATACAACATAGGATTTTGAAAAATAAAAAGGTGATGTCATTTGATCAGAAAAACTTAAATTCATGTTGTTAAAAGGTATTAATGGTGGAAATGGCCGCTTTGTTCCTATTTTAAAACTCATTTGTGAATGACACAGCAGGTGTCTGTCCACTATAGGAAATTAGAGGTGTCCAAATGTCTTGACTGGAGATCACTTGCCAATTAGTTTGATCATCTTGACATTTTAGGGATTAAGGTATAATTAATTGAATCAGCATGTTGATAACAGGTTTTTATTTGACAATAATCAAAACATTACTGATTGACAGCAGCACTGGGAGTCATTACTGTTTGCAACAAACATTCAAAAACTAAATTAGGAGCTAAGTGGCTTTAGTGTTAGCCACTGTTATTCAATGTATGAACCGAGGTTCTGTTCATTTAGCCATTTAACGTCTGTAAAATGATATACGGTGTGAATCAAACTAAATCGCTCCTTTAGATCTGGAGGACCAGCAATCAAAATAACTGCCGTTTTAAAGGCCATGCACACCTTTGGTCTACCTGAGTTTTTTGTTCAGTTCTTATGATTGATTAGACCTTTTCTCAGGACTGTTATTAGACTCACAACATTTTGACTTATCAAAAAAAGATAAGTACAAACTGAAGCAGCCTAATTTAATTCATCCTTTATCAATGCTCTGGGGTCCAAGTAATCGCACACCAGCGTTAAACTTGATATTTATACCTGTGTTTTTCTTACTGTGACATGTCGGCATGTGAAAAAGGCACATTAACAGCTGGTCACAGGAGAAAAAAACACCAGAAATATGTGAATGTCGTCATGAAATTGGCAGTTCTAGAAGAGCTAACATGCAACTTCTAGTTACTCTCCAAGCCTGCTATCCTGCAGCAGATGCTCCTACGGATGGAACAATTTCTTGGGTATGCTTAGTTAGGCACCTTGATCATCCCCTCATGGGTTTGTTCCATTGTCAAAGCATTAAAGTTTTCCCACCACAAGGCACAGGCTTTTGTTTTGTTACAAGAAAGGTTCAGGAAATGATGATGATGGCAGATGCCCTTTCTCGATAGTGTGAAACAGACTATGATTCAGTAGATAGCCCAAAACCTATTGGTTTGTGTCTTGAGGAGAGTTGTAATTGCCCCCAATGGATAACCTTTACCTGACCTGAGTATGCGAAGCTAGGTGTGTGGTTCCCTGTTCCTGATTGGTTCCAGGTGATGAGGTATGTCCACCTTCGTCTTACAGAGGCAGTTAGATCAAAATGGGATCTTGCAAAACAGCTAAAATGCTACAATAATTTCCTCCATATTGGACTGTTTGGCGCATTGAACTGTTAAAAAATAAACAAATCTTTCTAGTTTTTCTTAGATATAACACTCCCTTTGGGCGACAACGTTTAAATCCAGTACTAACATGAGAAAACACAGAGCTAATGTTCTGTTTAATCCCACAAACATCCCTCTGAACACTTTTCGTACAGCTCCGTTTGGTTTTACATCCAAGCTTTTGTGTCAAAATGTTCCGAGCGATGCCAACAGGAGGACAATGAATCATTGATGTGTTAATTACAGCTGAATGGAACAACGCGAGTGGAAATATGCAAGTCTCAGTGAGAGATACAGGTGGGAACATCAACTTGCCAAGTAAGTCATTTGATTCATGTACTTGGAAGAGCAAATGGATTTTACAGATTCTCTGTTCAAAAAAAGTGACATTTACGATTCCCAAGAAGAAAAGCTTTGGCAGCTATTCTTATCTCCCTCTGCCATCATATTTGTAAGGCCTGAACTGCATGTTAGGCACCATAAAGAACGGCTATTTTTAAGTTAACTGCTAGTTTTATATAGAAGTCCTGTATTTATAATTTTAGAAATGTTGTGTCAGCTGAAAAGATTAGATTTAAATGATGTAATTCAGGCTATTTATTTGTTCCCCTGAGGTAAAGAAACTCCCTCAACCCATCCTTTCCACACACACACACACACACACACACACACACACACACACACAGGTCTGTGGGTCACGGAGCAGCTAGACAGCTGAGCCATTTATCTGGATCCCTGGGGAAACAATTACACCCGAGCAGGCAGCAGAGCCGGACAGGCGCTGGGAATTAATGATGGGTTTATGACTCAAGTCAGAGCAAAAACTTACAGTGAAAGGATGGTGTCACTGACCAAGAACACCCCCCACCCTGCTGGTCATCGGCGCGGTGGTAAATCACCCAATTTCACTTCTCTTTCATGGTATATTCAGACAGCACAGCAAAATTAGAAACCCCCTGTATGATGTAATCATGGTTGTATAGTGGACAAAACTCATTAAGACACAACTAATCCTCTGAGGAGTCATCAGGATGCAGTGACACCTCGCAGTTGCACTTTCACTCGAGCACTGTACTTACAGAAATTGATTTTCCAGCCAGTGTAACAACCTGTATATTCAGCATAGAAAGCTGATGAGGCTAACATGTCAGCAAATTAACATTCATTTAGAGTTTCTTGCCACTCTCTGAATGCGAGTCTCTCTTTTTACTTCTGTTTTTGGCCCGAAACAGCTATTCCTGAGAAAATATCTGGCTCTCTAGCTGCTAAATGTTCCACTAGGTTTGCTACTTGCCAACTTTGTCCGTCTACCATTTGGTGCTTGACAGTTAGTGTACTGTGTTTTTTTTTTTCGGGGTGGTGAAACGGTAGCCTGCTGCGTCTGGAAACTATGTTGCTGAGAGCAGCGAGATTGAGCCAACGCGGCGGAGGCAGAAAACCAAAACGCCGAGCTGAAAGACACTAAAACGGTCACTCAAATTGACTAAGTTACTCCACTGCACTTTTGTATTTTTAAACAGCTAGATTTACTTTGCAGATTGAAACTTATTGTATTAATATTAAGCTGCCCCTGCAGTGTATATCATCCATCCAGACGTCCCTCTACCCAGCGACGCATGTGCCCGGAAGACACCCAGGGGGGCGTCCTAATCAGATTCCTGGCCCACCAGTGTGTACACACAGCTTCACCTTGACCAGGTACATGATTAAAATACTGCTTACATCAACACCACCTTGAATACCTGATACATTTTACACAGCCTGTATAAAGTAACTACAAACCGTGTAATGTTGTAATATCAGAGGAGAGTTGTCATGCAGCAGATGGTCAGTAAGGTTTCTCTTACACATTTTGTAGCTCCAAATGACAGACTGCAGGTCCCTTTAAGGGAATAATACGAGATAATTACAGTGATTACATTGTTTGGTACTATTTAGGTCCCCCCCGCACACATGGAACACAATAACAATGGGAACGGAGCTATTTGTTCATTATTTATTACAGGATACAGTGCGTCTTAGCCCCAGATAAATTCACATATACAGACAGTTGCAATGTCCTCTAGTGACCTTAAGAGCCACATCAGTACAGAGTTTGAAAGGAGGCACACATGGGAGAACCCCTGTTATACACGGACAGGAGAGGAGAGTCATTACGGCGTCGTTTCATGTTTTTCATCTCGCAGTCACGAAGACATTTCATGTATCCTATAATGAACGGTCAAAACATAATCACGCGCCTGATAGACAGTTATTCTAATGTTTCATTTTCCCCTCCTCTCGTACCCATTGTTCAGATTTCAGAGCGCACACACACACACACACACACACACACACACACACACTCTGTTCTCTCACTCGCTGTGAAAAAAGCAGACCTCTTCCAGCCGCCCCCCCCCCCATGCTTCAGCTTAGGAGCTGCCACATCCCAGCCCCCACCTCCCCACAACCCCTCTAGCTGCCTCCTCCTCCTCAAACTCTTCCCCACTCTCCCTCCCTCCCTCCCTCCCTCTCGTGGCCCGTTGCCATGGAAGCTGATTGGAAGGATCACTCCGTCTCTCCAGCACATTGCCACTCCATCTTTGCCAGGAGAAAACAAGGCGATTCGGAGCAGAGCAGACAACCCAAATACAGCCTCCTCGAAGTGGAACTCCGGTATTAGTTATTGACAATAATAAATTACATATGAAAAAATGTAGATTATCCAGTTTAAAAGCATAGTTTTTCTGGAAAAACACTAACTTTTCATTACACTCCTTAAACTGTTTGTAAAAACACTGCAGAAATGACAATCACGCATGTTGTGATGTGTATTCTGACCTTTACGGTCAAGGACGTTTTTGTCCACGCACCGGTAGTTTCATCCGGCATCCATCCAAACAGCATCCTGACAGAACACAAGCTTCAGTACTTTTTTAATTAGCTGTTAATTTACTAATAATTAAAAAGCTGCTCGCTGCAGAGATGGGACCATAATGAGCTGCTGCAGGTCTTAACGCAGCGGAATGATATTCCACCTGACAGATGTTTGTTTAGTCGTTTAAAACAATATTTTAGCCTCTATGAAACGTTAGCACAACATATTGGGTATTTCTGTAAGTAGTGTTATGAATGCATCAAATGCTTTTTATTCAATTTTGGAAATTCAAGGAGGTCGCAGAACTGGAAAAACTCAAGAAATCAGAGTTTAGACTGTTTCTCACTTCCACTGTGCTGCACAGGAAGGAGAAAAAAAAACAACCCAAAACTGACAGATGAAGTTGAAACACACACACACACACACACACACACACACACACACACACACACACGACTCAAGGCTAAGGCTCTTGGTAGCTTTATTCGTGATATTTTTCAACCAAGCACTACTATAATGGGAAGATAGAACATCCAAGGTCTAGCATTGCTATAGCAACAATGTTTAACACACACACACACACACACACACACACACACACACACACACACACACACACACACACACACACACGACTCAAGGCTAAGGCTCTTGGTAGCTTTATTCGTGATATTTTTCAACCAAGCACTACTATAATGGGAAGATAGAACATCCAAGGTCTAGCATTGCTATAGCAACAATGTTTAGGGGCTCGTGGGTGTGGGGTTGGGTGGTTAATCACATTTTTCTAAGAAATTTTTATATTTACCTTCCAAAGCTCTTTATATGGAGTAATAATTGCTCTTTATACAACATGGATACAAGCTGTTAAACGTGTTCACGGTTTATTGGGACACTTGACTGGAACAGATCCAGTGTTAAGGGACAAATAAGTTCTGCTATGAGTCAGCAGGTATTATAACTCTATGATCCAAGTGGTAAGGGGTGCTTTGACTAAAGGTTTTAAAATGTTCACCTTCAGTTACAAAAGAAGCCTCGAAGGGGCCTAAAATATCTCCTAAAGTCCAAAAAAAAAAAGTCTAAACTGAGTAAAGAAAAGATCAAAATGCCACAGTTGTGCCGTTCCCCACCTCTCTTAAGTCCTGAAGAAAGGGGGTCATCACACCCTGATTGGTCAAGAGGCAGAATGCACTGAGCTGCTTTTAATTCTCATTAGGAGCCACACCCTGCTTAACAGGTGATCTGAGTAAACCAATCATCAACCCCACATTCAGCTAAAAGCACTTAGAAAAAGGGAAATGACAACAAGAACCAAAAAAAGTACCAAAGAATGAGGAACTGTTAAAATACTCATGGCCCTGGATGATGTTTCTGTAAAATGATGGTAATGATGAATCTAGATGCAAAAAAACAAAAAATAGGATGAATAATTTTGAAAATATGTGAAATTTTGAGGTCTTTTGAAATACTCATACTCGAACATTTTAATGAGACATCTACACATATTTACTGATATTTATGTATAATAATCATCCCCTGGAGTTTAGGATGGAGTACTAAGCTACACAGTCTGATCAATTTTTCTGCTGCGGTTCACCTCGGTGAAAAACTGAACTCATTTATTTTGCACATCATCTCCCACACAGCACACCGGCGTTAATAATCCTGCACCGTTTCATTTGAAAATACGAGTTCACATAATGACGTTCGTCCTGTCCTATCATTAAAGGACACACGAAACATGCCGGTGATTCAATTCCCACGTCGAACACGGCGTACACAGTCATGACAAAAGACCTGGATATTATGTCTGTGCAGCTCGGAGCTGGAAAGAGGCAGTGAGTCATCATACATGGGCGACAAAAACTGCTTTTTCTAATTTTAGTCGCTTGCAAATCTGATGCCGCATCAAAGTTGTTGACTGAGAGGTTTGAGCTGAAAACGTTGGATTTCATCACCCACTGCGGCACATGGCCATGGAAGCAGCTCCACTGCTTTGGCTTTAATAATGCTAACTGTGTATTGTGCTGATTGTGGCAGTTCGGGGACATGATGTGATCCATGATGTGAGCCGTGACGCTCCATGCACCTTCCATCCGGTTTCAAGAACTATTCAGCAACCTTAGAATGTTAGTGTGGAGCAGCATGGATGCAGACCGATCCAACTGAATCTTCCTTTTCCACAGAAGTTAAATCTTAAAGAACAGTCGATAAAATCATCACCAAGGCAACCAACACAGAGATATAAACAATATCAATTCCACAGCAGCCACACACACACACACATTAAAGCTGCACACTTTTTAGTGCACAGCACACACACACAAACACACAACCCCACGTTGCCTAGCAACGTTGACTCTGTACAGAGAGTTACCATTATCCAGCCGAGTGTGTTGTTGTACTCACCTGTCTGTCTGCGAGCTCTGTGCACCGCAAAGTCCTTCACTATCCGGCTCCGCTTTGTTCCGTTCTTTATTTAAAGCTTCATATAACCAAACCATTCACAATGAACTTGAATCCAGAGTGACGCACTTCTTAGATTTAACTGTTACAAATCCTACTTACACTTTGTCCAATGCCATCAAATATTGTCTGTTAGCGCCTTTTGTGCTCCATTATAGAAACACAAAACAAAGTAACTGTACTTATTTTTCTACATCCAGGCCTATACATTACCTTAGCTTAGCAACACCTTGATTTTTCACTTAGCATATGTTTAATTTTATTTATTTTAGTACATTTTAATGTCTCAGGTATTTTTATTCTTATTTATTCTAGTTATTTTAACACTCACTAGTCACTTTAATGCTAGGATTTTATTGCACTGACTAGAAGCACTTTCAATCTCGTTGTACCTGTGACAATGACAATAAAGATCTATTCTATTCTATTCTATTCTATTCTTATTTGACTCCATGTAACTGAATGACCTAATAGCTAAATCCACTTGTGATAGAGAATAGAAATTCAGCCAATGCTAGTGGCTTCCATCTTAGCTTTTGATTGAGTGGGATTAGCGGGATTTGGTGGGATGAAGCTACTTTTAAAAAAGGGTCTAGTGTGTAGGATTTATGGTGGCTATGAAACATGGCCCCGTTTAAAGCCAGCGCTTAGTTTTTCCTTTCTAGGCTACCGTAGAAACATGGCGGACCCCGTGAAAGAGGACCAACTATATGCGTAGATATAAATGGTTCATTCTCAGTCACAAAAACACAATCATTCTTATTTTCAGGCGATTATTCACTAATGAAAACATAATTAATCAATTTCTACCATACTGTGTAAATACAGCCCCGTTTATCTGACACACTGGACCTTTAAAACATGTTTGACGCTCATTAACTTGTAATGTTTTTGTTTAAAAAGCACAAAATGAAAGAAACACAACCTTTCTATCTAGTTTACATGGCCCTTTCTTTCTCAACTTAACTGTCTCGGTCGTCACAGTGGTGAACAATAGCTGCCTGTGTTTGTTCTCGTGAATTTCAGTGTCATAAGCACATTATTCTTCCCTAGATGAATGTCAGTGACCCACACTGTGTTGAGAATATTTTTCTGCATACAAAGCACGGTGGAAATGATTGATTTCATTGAAGTCATTGTCTCTTGTTTTCCCTGATCTATTTGTCTGTGCTGTCAATTTAAACTTCCAATCGGGTTTATGGAAACAAAATAAATGGAACATCACAGAGCAAATACAAAATAAAAGCATTAGAAATAAGAAATGTGTAAAAAATAAAACATTATACTGTGAGAGTGTGAAAAGCTAGATAAACTCACTGTTTTTACTCATTTGTCTTTGTTTAAATTGGTGGAATTATTTCTTTTACGTATATAACATAGCTCCTAATGACTGGGGAAAAGAGGTATTTTACCTCGCAGAGTCTACACTTTCCACCCCCACCCCATCAAGTCCACCACATCTACTACCCCCCCTTCTTTTCTCTGTGATCTCGAAGGGCTTGCTTCACCTCAGTCAAGCTCCAGCGCTCCAGCCGGCAGCAGCATCGAGCTAACAAGTCTTTGTGAGGAGGGAGAGAGAGAGAGAGAAAGAGAGAGAGGGAGGGAGGGAGAGGGAGGAAGGAAAAGGGGGGTGCAGAGCAGGAGAGAATCAGACAGGGAGAGAGTTGACAGTATGAGCAGAGGATGAGGGTGCAGAGGGAGAACGCATAAGATAGTGACAGAGGCAGAGGTGTTCAGTGCTGCACAATAGTGCCAGAGGCTGCCGGATAGAGAGAGAGAGAGAGTGTGTGTGTGTGTGTGTGTGTGAGAGAGAGAGAAAGCAGGCATCATGGCAGCTCTCACTGCATCATCACGACACATGGGGATGTTTGGCTGCTGCTGGTGAACACTGTGTGATGCAGAGGAGAGAGTCGAGGACTTCCTGGAAACCAAAGGCGAGCCAAGGAAACAGGTCAGTGGCGGTCAAACAGACTCACTGAGAGCCTTTTGTGCATGCAGCAGCACCGGCACTGTGAGATTTAAATCACGTCACAGGATGATGCTGATTTACATTTGTCAATAAGAATTCCCCTGTTAGTGCCCGGGGGATGTGGACATGCAAAAGGGGAGTGGGAGGTTGCGCATGCATGCAGACACGTGAGCAGCAGGCTTGTATATGCATATGTGTGTGTGTGTGTGTGTGTGTGTGTGTGTGTGTGTGTGTGTGTGTGTGCAGGTTTGGTGCTCTAAATGGCACCGGTTAGGAGAGCTCAGCCAGGGACGTTTAGGTTAAAGAGGCAAGGGGCAGGCAGCACAGGAAATCCTCCTGGATCCAAGAAAAACTGCAACACCTTCTGTGACATCACATACAAAGAGAGATGTTAAGTAGTGTGATGCGTTCAGTGTCTCTTCTACTGGATTTAATATAAAAGCTGTAAACTGGAGTGTAGGATTGAATACCAGGGAGGCTGAGGATAGAGGAGAGGGGGAATAATGAGAAGAAATAATAACAAAAGAGAGTAGGAGATGAGAAAAAAAGAGAGAGAATGGAAATGAAGATGAGGCAGCAGAGGACATGGCACAGAGAAATAATTGTCTTGCAGTAGGTAGTAAGAGAAAGGAGACAAAGCCTGTGAGAGAGGAAAAGCTTGGGCCAGCATTCAGCTCTGCTGCATATGATGTAATCCTCTACCAGTCCAAGCAGTCAGCTCAACAGTTTTTACAAATTTGAAATTTAAGTGTGGACAAAGTGCAGACGGACGACTGAAGACACACTTCCCAAATAAAGAAGGGCTGTCATCTCGTATCAGGACTGTCAGCGTAGCCTCAGTTCTCCACAAAAGCAACCGATAGGATGGTAAAATATTAGTTTGTCAATATCTTAATGAGTGCAACACTTTATTTGACATGAGACATTCTCTACATATGAAGCATCACAAGGTTCGGCAAGGTCGCCTAGCAACGCATAATGGTGTGGGGTCAAGTTAATTAATCCTGAATTTCTTAGAAAATACACAGAGATAGTTTAAAAAACAACAACTAATAAATCAAATACTTCACTTGTAATTTTATCTACTTTGTGGTTTCCTTTGTGTAAAGTTCAATTCAAAGGCTCGTGTCCAATTCTGCATAACTGAGCGGTAGGTGAGCTCCTGGAGTGGGTCAGATGGCGTGCTAGTTGAAATGGACTTAAGATAAATAAACAGGAAATGGATAATTCCCTTGTCAGTCTGGCCAGAATGGCAACAGGCTTGAGGATGACAAGCTGTGCTTCATATCCAAACATTTTTTAAGAATCCATTACAAATAAATGATCATTCTTGAGCATAAAAAAAAAAAAAAAAAAAGTACTTGGAAGGTGGAAGAATACTTTGGAAAAACCACAACACACAGTCCAGTTTTCCTGACGGTACTGCTCATCTATTCATCTATCAAACTCAACATTCTTTTTAATGCATTCTTCTTCAAAATAAAGTGTGTGTATATACATATATATATATATATATATGTGCGTGTGTATATATGTATATGTGTATATGTATAATCTATAAAGAATCGACAAATTGCAGAATTTAAAATTATGCTGGATGTTTTTTGACAAGGTTGATGAGAGCAGTGCAGCAAGTAAAGCAGAGGGCTGTAAAACCAAAAACCAAAACAATTAGCAGAAAGACACTAAAACACAATGAGGGGATAATTCTGTTAGTTTGTTGCGTGATCTGTGTCACTTACAAATAGCCATATTATCCATTGTTAGTGTAAAAATATCAAAAACAGCAAAACAGCAGTGTGATCTGGTGTAAATGGTTATTATTATAGCTTATGTACATTTGTATACCCCTGTCCTTTGTGCAGGTGCGACCAGTGGGAGGAGCCACATGATGAGTGGGATCCTGAAGAGGAAGCTTGAGGACGGTCCGTCCCCTTACCTGTCCCTGCAGGGGTCTGACGATGACGAGGTTTCCTGCAGCGACAGCGGCAACAGCAGCGATAGTCTCAACCATCCCGTTCCCTCTGGACTGCTGGACTGTAAGATCCCATTACCACACTGGGATGATTTTACAATTTTAATGTATCTCTATTGGCAATATGCAACAACAATATGCTGTTTTGCATCTCTCCACCTACAGTATTAGGGGCCCTTGAGCAAATGTTCCAACAGGGTACAAAGAAGTACAAAGAACACAAATGTTTCTGTGACATGATTACCATAATTTAACAACAGAGACCTGTTATATTACCCCCTCTAATCTGTGGTGCACCCCCAGGACATATTCTGGGACCATTTTTGTTGTTGATACAATGTATGTTGCCAAAGAAACATATCTCACGGAGAGTTCCTATTAAAAATTCAGCTCTACGCTGATGACACTCAGCTGTATCTCACACAAAGAGCTAGCGTTACTTTTAATGAGACTGCTATGCAACCCAATTTTTGTCATGTCTGTCAGAAATTAAGAGCCAGTGCAAGCTCCCAGTGGGCACTTAATTACCAGTGGTGTCTTTTCAGTCTACCAAAGCCCAATTAGTACTAACTTATAAATTACTTCTCAGGACTTTTTTGTCCACTTCTTACTTACTTATATTTTATCGTATTTAGTTTCACTTTATCTATCTTTAATTTGATTTCTTTATGATTATTACTATTGTTATTATTACTGTAAACCACTATGTGACTGTGATTATGATCATGCATTACAAAACATGTAATGAGATGAAAGTAAAACAAGAATTCTAATAAATGAAAAGTTAAATTCAGTACACCCAATATATACACAATATTTACTATATGCGTATACACAATTATGGGCTTTGATGCTACAGTTACCGCATTATAGTTATGTTAAGAAAAGACTGGTTACATTGGTATTATATATGAGTATTTGTGCTAATGTTAAAACTACAGTTTAATATTTACCATTAATTTATTCATAAATTGCTGCTCAAAAGTCTATATACCTACCATCTAGCAGCATTTCTGATCTGTTTGCCTCAGTATGTTTCTTGCCTCTGTGTCTCAATCTCAGCCACGCTCCAGCAGCAGTCCAAGCGACTGCGGGGCCGCAACGTTCACTTTGAGAGCGTGACAGTCTACTACTTCAACCGGCGACAGGGCTTCACCAGTGTCCCCACGCAGGGTGGTAGCACCCTGGGGATGTCACCACGTCACAGTGGGGTGAAGCGTTTCACCCTCAGGGAGTTCGCTATGGAGCAGAAACAGAGCCACTGGAACATGCTGAGGGATCATCTCAAAGAGGAGAAACTCAACGCCATCAAACTCAAAGTCAGTGGGATGACTCAGTGTGGTGGAATATTTGGATCTTGAGTTTCATATATCAGTTTCACTATGATTACCTGGATGACTAGATGTGATAACTGAACTTGAACTTATTCTTAAAGGATTGTTTCTTTCATCTTTAAATAAGTCAGAGCCTAACATTCCGCATGCCTTGAAGCCAATCTTCAGAGTTTCTCCCATAATTATCCTCAGGGTCTAAATGCATGTGTAGGCGTGCGATCTTAATTTAACTTTTTCTGTCCTCCAGCTGACTAAGAATGGCACGGTGTCATCCATGGAGGCGGATACTCTGACACTCGACGACATCTCTGAAGACGACCTGGACGTGGACAACACAGAGGTGGACGACTACTTCTTCCTCCAGCCTCTGACTACCAGGAGACGCCGGGCACTCCTCCGTTCCTCGGGGGTCCGACGCATTGACGTGGAGGAAAAGCATGAGCTGCGTGCCCTCCGCATGTCCAGAGAGGAGTGTGGGTGCCGATGCCGGGGGATATGCGACCCGGAGACCTGTGCTTGCAGCCTGGCCGGCATTAAGTGCCAGGTAAATGGAACTGTGGTGAGGCCCATCTAAAATACTCAAGTGTTGTTCATGTCTGTCGATGCAGCAGAACTAAGGAAAACACAAAGTAGTTTGAGATATTTGGGCCGTTGTTGGCTGTTGCGTAGTCCCACTGGTGATTTGAGCATTTTCTAGGTACTCCTCGACTCTGTGCATTGCAAGTCTTGTTTCGAATTATGGAGTAATGTAAAGAGTGCTGAGGTTACACAACTGCTCCATGTTGTGAGGTCTGCCACTCTGGTTGTTTGCCAGTTTTACTTTAAAGCTTTTAAGACTACACTAAGTAGTTCCGTCTACCATTTCCCAGGAGGCTTCTTGCCTGTAGTGCGCTCCCTCTGAAGCTTCTTTGCACACCACTTCTCATCTCACACCATCTGTCTGACGAAAACCTGATGTCTTAAAACCGTTTTTCAGACTTTGTTTTTAACCAAATGATAATAATTGTTGTTCTACTCATAGATAACGTGACCCTTTAAATGAAATCAAACATCAAGTTCTGCTGCATTAAGGTGGATTCTGCAGTTCCTCTTCAAGCTATGATTGGAGGCTGAATTACCGTTTCTATTACGGCTATTCAACATTGGTGGATTTAATTAATTTCTCTTTGTGTCCTCAGGTGGACCGCATGTCCTTCCCTTGTGGCTGCACCAAAGAAGGCTGCAGTAACACCACGGGTCGCCTGGAGTTCAACCCAGTCCGGGTGCGCACCCACTTCCTGCACACCATCATGAAGCTGGAGCTGGAGAAGAGCCGCGAGGAGCAGCAGCAGCAGCAGCAGCATCATCAGCAGCAGCCGGAGCAGCAGCTTGTAACCAATGGCAACGGTTACCATGGCGACTCCTCCCTGGTCCAGCAGCAGCAGCAGCAGCAGCCGAACCTGCAGTTTCCATTGATGAGTGGCGCACCGCACATTCCCATCATGCACCTCCAGAACACAGGCGACACGGATTCGCATCTGGATGAAGAGGAGGACGAGGAAGAGGAAGAAGAGGAGGAGGAGGAAGACGAAGATGAAGAGGATGAGGATGATGAAGCTTATGAGGAAGACGAGGATGGCAGCAGTGTTTGCAGCGGCCTGTCGGACTGCAGCACGCACAGCTTGGAAACAATCGACCCCGAGGACAGGGAAGAGGACGAGGAGGACGAGGAAGACGATGAAGAGGACGACGATGAAGAGGAAGAGGAAGAGGAGGAAGACTGGGATCGCTCGTTGCACGGAACGGGTCCTCCACCCTACTCAGTTCCACTTCCTTCAGTGCTGAGTTACTCTAACAACGCTCTCATGAGCCTCAGTAACCCGTTCCACAACACCCCCTCCATGCAGCATTATCAAATAGACAGCTCTGTGAACGACACTCCCGCTTTCCTCAGTGAAAATGTCAGCGTCACCCCCACACTCCCCACAGTAGAGACCGCATTAGAGTCCGAAATAAACAAAGAACTCCACTGCCAGACAGAGCAGCAGAACATTCCCTGCCATTTCCCCGACCCCAAAGAGTCCCTGACTCTCCAAACTTGCTCACATGTACACACCCGTGAGAGTAACACTGCCCCCGCTGGCGCGGCCGACGAACAGCAGCTGTCGACAGACCTCCAGAACAATCCAGACCATCATGACTCACAGACTGAGGCTCCGGCGGGGTCTGTGCAGCAGACACAGGAGGAAATGAGAGAGGCGATAGAGAAAGAACCAGGACTGCAAACGCAGGGAGATGCTGCTGATCAGAAAACAAACGCGTCATGCTCAGACAGTACCTGATGATTCAAACCCTTCAGAGAGCCATTGGTTAATATTTGGAAATCTTTATTCAAGAATTGTGACCTTCAGCGGACAGAGTTTGATTTATTCTTGATAAGTGCACTTCCAAAGAGAGAATGAGTCACAGATTTTGACACAGGAGGCTCAAAGATGTGTTCAGATTTTAGCTCAATTTGTCTCTAAACCTTTCTAGGATTCATGGTTTAGATAAAAGACTATAAAACTACAAAGATGAAGCTCAAATAAAACTGTGTTTCTGTACGTTACTTGTATAATTTATGCCCTGTTATAAAGTCTTTGATCATTACAGCATGTTTAGTTGTTGTGACCGGCATCTATGACGAATCCAGATTTCGAGGTGCTTGTATTGTTTCTCTATTTTCCATTGTGCTGGTGTCTCATCGTTGCTGCTAATCGTTCTTAAATGCCTGTCTGTGTAGCATGTGTTCAGTTTAGATGTTTCAAGGCTCAGCACAAACTGTAAAATGTTAAAAACACATAAATTCGTTCATACTAAAGGTCTTTTTTTTTTTTTTTTGTTCCTTTTTGTGCTCAAATTTTAGCCCTGCAAATAGTACTATTGGATGATTTGTCATGTTCCTCACAGGATGATTTTTAATTACTTACGTTAAAGCAGCTATAATATATTTATATTTGCAGTGGATCATATGGCTACACATGCGATAGGAGTCATTAGTCGTGATGGTCACCTGACTCAGCTCAAAATTTTTTGAGTTTTAGCTTCTTTCAGCTTATTGTTTTGGTTGTATGACCCTTAACGTTACTATTTTGGTCTTCAGCTACAAAAAGCGGAGATAAACTCGTCCTTTATTAAATGACAGACAAACTTAGCCACTGGCTGGTGACGTGGACTATTTAGCAGTTAAAGAGCCATATAGTTCCCTCAGAGTTTTAGCTTCTTTCAGCTCATTGTTTCGGTTGTATTACAATAACTTTTTTTCCGCTAGGAAAAAAACTCTAATAAATCCATCCTTTACAAAATGACGGACAAAGTTAGTAACTAGCTGGTGAACATAGTGGACTATAGCAGTTAAAGAGCCATATATTTCCCTCAGGAGTGGGTGGAGAACAAAAACGGAGCTAAAACTTGTCAGTATTGTGTCTACAGCTTCTGTCTGACGCCTCCAAGTAGCTGTTAGTTAATCAGTGTTAGAGTAGATCAAGATAATAGACATCGACGCTAGCATGTTAGCTTTGTCATTGTTAACATGTTAGCATGCTGACATTAGCCAACGCGTAACAGCCTCGCGGAGCCGCTAGCATGACTGTAGATCTGAAGTCCATGTGTCAAACCTTCTGATAGTCAACATACTGTGATGTGAACGCATCAAAGCCCTGACTACGAAGTATTCTGATACGATTAAGGCACAAAAATTCAAAATCATAACCTGCCTTTTACTTTGAAATCCTCATTTTTTAAAGTTTTAAAAATGTCTGATATTTTCCCAGATTTGAATGATTCAAATTTCAGTTTAGTTTGCCAGTAATTTCCACTCAGTAACCATCACCGTCTCTTCAGTCAACCTTAAACACATACATGTGCCAAAGCATTCAGTGAGATTAGGGAAACATTTGTCTATGCATGTTCTTTATCATTTTACAGTCGTGTGATAACATTAGTGATTAAAGTGCACTTTTGTTTTCCAGTTTTCACATAAATTAAGGCTTGTGTCAGAGTTATTCACTTTGCCTCTCAATACTGCCAAAACTGGGGGCCAAATATATTTCATGTTCTTTTGGAAACGAGTGTACATTTCCACGATTGTGTGAATTAAAAATCTTTTGACATCCATCTCGGTTTAAAGGTGGTTAATTCATGCTGAAAGAAAGAAAGAGAGAATAAAAATGGACTTCACAACACACAGAAACTAAATTTCCTGATCAAACACTGTGAATTTCTCAGAGTATTCTATTTTTCCACCAGCAGATGGCATCTTTTGTCCAACATCTGACTTCCTCTCTCCTGTCCCTGACATCCTCCAGCAGGAAGGAGTTAAATAATTTCTGATGTCTGACGTCAGTAAATTTGGTCATGACATGTTTTCTGCCTCAGGACAATCTGTGACATCGTCCGGAACATCTGTCCTCTGTCAGCAAACAACAAACCAAATCATTTGAATCCTCACAGGACACAAAACAAAAAATGTGACTTGAGCACATGAGTCACGTTTCCTGGAAAATTCTGATGTCAACTCACACCTTTTTCCCAGTCAGGGGATGATCTGTCACCCAGCTGTCCCATCTTCATTCATGCCCCTCCACCAGTGCTTCCAGTTTGAGTTTGTAGCCTCTAGAGAGCGCTACTGAGTTGATGATGGTGCCTTTGGGTGAGGCGGGGATCAGACAGGGGCAGGAGGAAGCTCTGCTATCCATCTCATTGGCGAGCCTGTTCATGTATAGACATATTTTCATGGCTCGTTGCATAACCACACAGACTGCAGCAGGTGTTGGACGCGGAGACAAAGCGTGCATTCATGCTCCTTTATGATCCTCCAACAATGACGCCAATGCGTACAGTATGAGCTGTACGTTAGATTTCTTTAAGAACACAAGGTCATCACCTGACCTCTCCCTGTGCTTGTAATCAGACCGGTAAAGGTGTGTTGTGGACTGGGGGGGGGGGACGCCTGCTTGCTTTTAGGCCAGCAAGGTTGCTTGCTGATCAATCACAGGCAGGGGAGCTGTAATGTTAGGTTGCCAGGCAACAGGAAGGGAGAAGCAGCAAAGCGTTTGGAGGGGGATGCTGGGTGGAGGGGTGGGTAATCTCAGCTTTTCACCTCCATCTCCCCCTCCTGTCTATCCCAACACCACCTTCTTCTTCTTCCTGTTTGTACCTGTCTGGCTGTGATGCTCGATGGTGATGATGATGCACAATGTGGAGAGGTGACTGTGACTATGTGTGACCATGTTGTCCTGAGCAGACACTAAATATATTGAATTAATATATTATTAATATTAAGTGGCACATATAGAGCACAAACTTTAAAGGACAGTTTGATCTTACCTCATGTGCCGTTCACTTATTTTCTATGATCCTTCTGTCTTGAAACGTCTCTGGGATTTTCTGTTTGCTGGCTTTCACAAAACACAAATCTCAACGTCCACTGATTCCACTTACTTCCAGAGCTTTCAGCCACATCTTGTGGCCTTCATCGGTGACTAAGCAATATTCAGTTATCAGGCCGAAGGCTCAGTTTAGAACCGTCATATAAGGGATGATGAAGGCGAGGAGATGTGGTCGAAAAGTTCTGTTAAGAAACAAATGTGATGAGTGAAAGTTTTGCTAAAACTAATTTGCAGTTTATAATCAGTATATGATAAGTATGTTTGTTTTTGTATTTGCTAATAACCATAATTAAAGCTAGTGCATATATAATCAACAGTTATGACTGATTGTCAACATAAGTTATTTTCCACATATTTATTTTGAGCATTAAGTATGTATATTTTTAAATATGATTTATTTGTATTTATTTATATATATATATATATCATCATATATATATATCTATATATTATATATATATATATATATATATATATATTCCATCACTCTCATGACACGAGACGAGGAAAGGAGGTTTTTCCTTGCCACTGTCGCCAAGTGCTTGCTCATGGTGGGAATTGTTGCATCTATGTAAATAATATTATGAAGAGTACAATCAAGACTTCTCCTATATGGAAAGCATAATGAGAGAACTTCTACAGTACATGAATAAAACTGAACTGATGACGGCCATGTGATGCAGATGAAAGCTCTGAAATGAATTTTAGTAAGTGGACCTTGAGTTCATTTTTTTGGTCAATTATTTTTAGTCAAGAATAAATGAAGCTCATCCTGTTATGCATTTTAAAGCCATGATACATGCATGTATTTTAACAATTAATAAATGTTGAATGACATTTAATAATTACAGCTCTTTTATAATGTTATTCATCAATAATTAACTATTTATACACCAGTTATAATTAAAGTTATATACACATAAAATGTCTAATTAAACCACATTATTTAGTATCTAATATATACTATACTTATGGTTACTCTTATTAATACATACTTTGCTTCTCGATATTTTGTTCTTTACTTCAAATCTCTAATTATTTTAAATAAAACGTAAAGAATCTTGTAATAAAACCTCCACCCATGTTGCTCCGCTTCACATTCTGACATGTTTACTGGCCCAGTTTACCCACGGGAATGTCAGCTATCTATATCCAATACGATTATCCTCTGGCTGAAAACAGAGCGTCATCTTGGTCATTGAATATCTGTTCGAACCTCATTGGACATGCTGATCCATCAACATGAGCTCTCACTTCACTTCAATGAATGCGTCCTGCATGCAGAATATGCTTCCCAAAATAAGTTTTATTTTGGAAATCTAGGTTTTGTGTTTTGTTTTGCCACATCTTTGGTTATAACAAAAAAGAAAAAAAAAAAAGAAATGCCACTTGTCACATTTTGCAAATTGATACATAGTTAAATGTAACATGTACTTGAACCACATGAATGATCCTGTTCAACCAAAGTTCCCGCCATGTTAAGCAATCATACTTCATGTTCAGATCACAGACCGGATGTCACTCAGGAAAAAAAACATCCATCGAACAGAGGAAATGGAGAAAATAAACAAGCATTTACAAAAAATATGTCCTTTATTCTTTTGGCTTTAAAATTATATTACCATATGAGCGGACAGTAGTCACTTCTTGCATGCAGTTCACTAAAACACTACAAGCGCAATGAGAGATGGCTACTGATTGCTTCATGGTTTCTATCTACAGATATGGGGACCATACATGTGTTTCGTCATGTGTTACAGTGCAGAAAGGAAAGGTTCTAGAAAAAAAAATGTAAATCAAATCCAAAGACTGGAAAAATGCACTCATATCTACAGTAAAAATGTTATTTATAGTCGGGAGAACATGAACAACCCGCAGACCCCAGTTGCACACTCGCTCGCACAAAGAGATAAGATGCTTACACTCTCGCATTCGTCTTACAGATATACACGGAGACATATACAGACACTCCGACGTCCTCACACACACTTACATGTATGACCGCCACACGTGGTATTACACAGCAGTGGGGATAAAAGGTGCTCTTACATCAAATGTGTAATGCATACTGTGGGCCCAAATAGCTAGATTATATACAAACCAAAGCACTACATTAAAACCACTCGCTTCTCAATTTAAACAACATGAATGTCATACAAACATATGTGATATTATAACCTTTAAATGTGATATATTGTCATGTTCTAGTGTGACGGCAGTTAAAAAGATTGACATTTTCTTTTTTTTTAGTATATTTCATTACTTAAGATATTTTCTTTACAAGAGTGTCGGGAGGTGTGAGGAGGAGGAAGTGAGATGGAGGAGAAAAGGTAAAGGTGGAGGACAACAAATGCATTAGAGGAGAAGATGCAATACGACGACGGAGGAATAAGTAGATATGAGTGTCACTTTAAAGTAATAGTTTGGACATTTTAGGAGATACACTTTGCTTTCTCGCTGAGAAGAAGATGAGACGATTGATACCGTTAGCTTGTAAGCTAACTATGCAGCTAATGCCAGGAGTTGATTAGCTTAGCTCAAGATGTAAAAAGTTATTTAAGTTAGAACTATTCGGCAGTGACTTCCCTGCAGTAGTTTTCCGTCCCTCTCTTTTCTTTTTTTTTATAATGTGTGTGTGTGTGTGTAAAGCTATTGCTGATACGTTCACAGTAAGCTAACGTTACCAAATCTGTACTCACTAACGGTAGACTCTTTCTTAACGTTTTGAGAATGGCTCAGGAAGTTCATCATCTTAGTGACAATGAAATGGAGTTTAAAAATACTACTGCAGGAGCATTTCATACAACAATTCAACATTTCATAACTTCTGGTGCTCATTTTCGGGTTGTAGCTACATGCTAGCTGAATTAACATCAATGTTGATTAATTGGTAGCTACCACTAAAGATAGAAAGCCTACAACAGATATATTGGAGATATTGGAGTTGTAGTAACTCAAGTTTTCTGCCTCTTAAAGGAAGTTTTTCCTCGCCACCATTACCAAGTGCTTGCTCATGGTTGGAATTGTTGGGTCTCTGTAAATAATATTCTAACATTATTTTGTTAGAGCCTGCTCTATATGAAAAGTGTCAATAGATAAATTCTGTTATGATATGATATATGAAAAGTGTCAATAGATAAATTCTGTTATGATATGATTTGGATCCGATATTTGGGGACGTACAGTTTAACTGGTGTATGCCCTTGTGTAAAACAACAGGTTTAGTAAATTTGGTTTTCTGTATGGATCATAAAAAGCAAGATACAGCGTGTTCATTTGTTGTTGAGCTTGGAGTGAGCTTGACTCACTGTTTTCTCTATTTATAGGTGCTGGTAGGCTGTTTTTTTGTTGTTGTTAGGATCGCTGTTTTCCCTTGCTTCCAGTCTTATGCTAAGCTAAGCTAACACACTCCTGGCTGTAGCTTCATATTTAAAAAAAGGACGGACATGTGTGGTATCAATCTTCTCATCTAACTCTCAGCAACAAAAAGGACTTTGAATATTTCCTGATATGTCAAAAGATTTCTTTAAATGTGTCTCATTCCTTGCATACATTCAGCTTCTCTGTATTTAGAGACTCGTATTTTCTACTGAAATGGGGAGATGGCAGTCCAGATAAAAACACAATACAGATTTCAACAATCACTGACGGCACACCAGTGAGTACAAGGTATTTTTCCGTTGCACTTCAGCGGTATGCTTTTTGTTTCAGCTTTGTACACTGTATGAACCAAGAGCGTTCTGGCACTGACCCTGCACTGTACGAGTTTTTTTTAGATGGTTTTAGTTTCCAGCATTGACTTTGTCTGCCCTTGGTGGTTCTACGACAGTGAAAGCAGTGGACACATTCTCACGATAATGACACAAAAAAGTAGAAAACATTCTTTCTCATTAAAAAAGAAACTCGTAACCAAAAAAAATGAACAAAGAAAATAAGAATGCAGAGTACTTGTTAAGTGATACAGCGATTGTTAAATTCAAGACACTGGATTTATAGTAGTAGCAGCAGCACTAGCTACAGACAACTTAACAGTACACTCAAGTGTGTCAGATAGTAACAACAACCAATAGGAAAATCACAAGCGTTTTGCAGAGGCTTTTCCACGTCCCAGTCAGTCTCTGGCAGTGTCTGCTGGATCATTTGTTTCTGTGTTCCCCCTCTGAGAAGACCCCATGTATTCACATATAACAGAACTTCACTCCCATGTTAGGCCTACCTGGCACAGCATTCCTCACCTCTAAACAATCAACACACAAGCGTACATCTACCCCCTTTAGAAGCTGTAAACAAATTTCCCCCATGTCTCTGATGCATTTCGATTTTGTTCCTTTTGAAAAAGTCTATTTCTTTCTGTCTTTCAAGTCTTTCCCTTTGTTTTCCTTTTCCCTGTTCTCCTTCTCGTATTTGTCCTTGTCTGACTTGGTCACACTGTTGTAGGAGGGTGGGGAGGCCGTGGAGGGAGTCATGTCCGTTTTGTCCGAGGTGGAGTTCTCGGTGAACTTGCTGATGACCATCACGTCCTTGTCGGGGTCGCGGATTCCCTCCTTCAGCTTCTCCTTGTAGAGGGCGGAGGCCTTCTTCATGGCCAGGCGGATCATGTAGTGGCGGAAGGCTCTCTGGATGATTGTGGCCGACATGTCCTCCTGTTTGCGGCGCAGGGTGGTGGTGATGGGCTCGTAAGACACTTTAGAGGGGTTAGACGCCATGAAGCGCTCCTCCATCTGCCCGCGTAACACGTCCATTTCGCCGCCTTCGCCCAACACTCGCTTGGTGAAGGCGAACAGGATGTCGAGGCAGTGGATGCGCTCGCCGCTCACCATTGGCAGGTCCATGGAGATGAGCTGGATCATGTTGGGCTTGGGCATGCGCAGTGGTGGATCTAGAGCATCTGCAAAGTCAGAGAGCTTGCTGTACTCCATGAACTGCGTGGCGTCGGGATCAAAGCGCTCCCATACTTCGTAGAACATCTCAAAGTCGTCCTCGCTCAGTGGCTCGGCGCTCTCCTCCGTGGCCACGCTGAAGTTTTCCAGGATGACGGCGATGTACATGTTGACCACGATGAGGAAGCAGATGATGATGTAGCTAACGAAGAAGAAGATGGCTACTGATGGGTTGCCGCAGTTGCCTCTGTAATTGTTGCCCGGGTGCTCGATTTGACTGTCGCAGTCGGGCTCCCGCTTGTTCAGAATGGGCGCCAGCAGGGTGTCCCACCCACCTGAGGTGGTGATCTGAAACAAACAGATCATACTGTTCCCGAAGGTCTCAAAATTGAACATGTCATCGATTCCTGCCTCGCGCTTCACGTAGGCAAAGTTGGACATGCCGAAGATGGCGTAGATGAACATGACCAGGAAGAGGAGGAGACCGATGTTGAACAGGGCGGGGAGTGACATCATCAAGGCAAAGAGAAGCGTCCGGATGCCTTTGGCACCTTTGATAAGGCGGAGGATGCGGCCTATCCTGGCCAGTCGGATCACTCGGAACAGCGTCGGGGACACAAAGTACTTCTCGATAACTTCAGATAAAAACATACCTGCAAAAGGAAAACACAAATTCAGCACACCATTTTACCGTCAATGGAAAGCTGAAGCACCTTGAACACCTCCTCACCTACGATGGACAGGATCACCACCACAAAGTCAAATATATTCCAACCAATGGTAAAGTAGTAGTGACGCAGAGAGATCATCTTCAGCACACACTCCCCAGTGAAGAGCACAATGAACACCAGGTTGATCCAGTAGAGGGTTTTGTCCATGTCAGGTGTCTGGTCGTCCGTCTCCACCATCATGGTCACCATGTTAAGGCAGATGAGGATCATGATCACAATGTCGAAGGCCTGCTTTGTGATGCAGTCGAACACGCAGCCTTGAAATGCATTCTGAGAACAGAGGGGGGAAAAGGGAAGCCATTTTAATGTTGGTGAGAACTGACAGTGAGTGAAATCTGTAGTCTGAGCTCTTGGAGTCTTACTGCTGGCCGAGGTATCGGTTTTTGTGGTTTCTTGGAGCCCAGCTTCTTCATGGCATTGTAGTATTTCTTCTGTTCTTCTGTCATGAAGATGTCCTGACCTCCAAAGTAAAGAGAGCAAAACAAAACCTGGTTATAACCACGTTCTTTGAACTTTAAAGAAATGTCCTACATTACATATTTCAGTTTGGATCAATAACTCAGAAGTATGCTTTTAATATGGCAAAATAAGACATCACTGAAGTGATTTGTATTTTTTAAATTGGTGAGTATCTTTTTAATTTGTAAGTGTTTTTTTCATCTAATTTATGATTCATTTGATTTAAGCTCCAATTATTCAAAGGTTCTAAGCAAATTTCATTTGATTTAAGCTCCAATTATTCAAAGGTTCTAAGCAAATATTTTGGTTTTGAGCTGTTGGTCGGACAAAAAAACAAAATGTTAATTTGGACTTGTGAGTGTGATGATTGTATTTATAGACCAGACATGCCTGAGAGATCATTTCATATGTCTATATATGTTAATTATTAATCGCACTCCCACCGCTCATACTACGAATCCCACAATGCACTGCAACTGCCACCGTCACACAGGTAAGATACTGTCATTGGTCAAGACCTGTCCACCACCCCTTACTGACGCACTTATCAGCGGTCAGTGGATGAACGTGCAGCGACATTAAAGCCCCCCAGAAAATGTCCAAATGAAAAGTTGACTTTGAGAACAAGGACTTTCAAAGCAGGTACCTCTGACATGTGTGTGCTTTGTTTGTGGAGCTAATGTGTCCGTACTATGATGCGCCAATACCTCCCCCCACCCCGGCCTGTGACCCAGCCTTCAATTATGGTCCATTGGATGATTTTAGTTTGAAGCCCTGTTATCGACCAAACAATTCATTGATTAATAAAAAATGTATTATTCCCAGAACAACACCCCATCCATTCATTTTCTGTAGCTATTTATCCTCATTAGGTTTGTGGGGGGTTGGAGCCGATCCCAGATGACTTGGGGTGAGAGGCAGGACAACTGGAACTATATGTTAAATATTATGTACGTAGAAGAAGAAGAAGAAGAAGGGGTCCCTCTGTAAAGGCAATCCTGAAGAGAAATGTTTGTAGTTTTTTGGGTGAATAATTTGTGGGTTTTGTGGTTCTCTTTTTTTGAGGAATATATATAAAATGTGTGGCACCAAAAGACAGAAGACACTCTAACCCCATAATTGGCCATTTCTATGATGTAAATGTTCTTTTTGTATTTATGTTTGTATGTATTGTATATTATGATTTGTCAAGTGATCATGTTGTGCACCGGCATAATCTGTATTTCCGAAAAACGGAGGAGGCAGAGGACAAGCAGCTAAACAATCATCTTGTGTGTTATTATTTGGGGTAAATTGATTTGCAATCAGTATGCTGACAAATCTGCTGACGCATTTCAGTGTGAAGCCTTCATCGGAGCGTGTCTGCCAGCAGTGAGCTCTCTTTTAAAGGACAGGTCATGTGATCACCAATCAACAGAAAACACTTCCACCTGCGGGATGTCCCTCCACTCCTTGTTTGTGATGTCACGCTGCATTTTTATTTCACTTCATTTGATTTATTGTTTCTCTCTCTGCTCCTTGGCTCTTGTTAATCAAAGACATGAAGCCCCCTCGTGATATCATACGCGAGGCACACATCGCACTCTGAATGCTCACTGAGTGCATGATGCGTGTCTGGAGGGAGGACTGGTGTCAACACTGCAACAACCATCTGTGTGACGCTGTGGCTGCGGGGCTGCTGAACCAACACCGACTGATACTGTGTCTCAGTCAGTCGAGGCAGACCTGCCAGCACGCAGCAAACACAGTGCGAGCCCACCCTCCCCCTCCTGGGCGTCGCCAATCCCACATGTTAGCGCCTGGTTGAATGGAGGACACGTTTCCAGACTACATCCACTGTGACACTATGTGTGTGTGTGCAGGCTTGGTGTTTCTCAGTGACTCATGCACCCTCAGTAATCCTTGGCAGCAGCAGGTCCTCACCGTGCTGCAGATAATCATTATTCTGGGGCTCAGTTCTTTCTTTAGCACAGCTGAGGCTCTGCTCTGGTTTTGTACCCAGAATATGCATGCAGCTGGCACAGTGTGGTACATGACTGGGACCTGTTAAAGGACTGGGACCTGTTCAAGGATTGGTACCTGTTCAAGGATTGGTACCTGTTCAAGCACTGGTACCTGTTCAAGGACTGGTACCTGTTCAAGGATTGGTATCTGTTCAAGGACTGGTACCTGTTCAAGGATTGGTACCTTTTAAAGGATTGGTACCTGTTAAAGGACTGGTACCTGTTCAATGACTGGTACCTGTTCAATGACTGGTACCTGTTAAAGGACTGGTACCTGTTCAAGGACTGGTACCTGTTAAAGGATTGGTACCTGTTCAAGGATTGGTACCTGTTCAAGGATTGGTACCTGTTAAAGGACTGGTACCTGTTCAATGACTAGTACCTGTTAAAGGACTGGTACCTGTTCAAGGACTGGGACCTGTTCAAGGACTGGTACCTGTTCAATGACTGGTACCTGTTAAAGGACTGGGACCTGTTAAAGGATTGGTACCTGTTCAAGGACTGGTACCTGTTCAAGGACTGGGACCTGTTCAAGGATTGGTACCTGTTCAAGGATTGGTACCTGTTCAAGGATTGGTACCTGTTCAATGATTGGTACCTGTTAAAGGACTGGGACCTGTTAAAGGACTGGTACCTGTTAAAGGACTGGGACCTGTTCAAGGACTGGTACCTGTTCAATGACTGGTACCTGTTAAAGGACTGGGACCTGTTAAAGGATTGGTACCTGTTCAAGGACTGGTACCTGTTCGAGGACTGGGACCTGTTCAAGGATTGGTACCTGTTCAAGGATTGGGACCTGTTAAAGGACTGGGACCTGTTCAATGACTGGTACCTGTTAAAGGACTGGTACCTGTTCAAGGACTGGTACCTGTTGGTGTTTCATTGCAATAACACAGTACAGAACCTAAGCTGTCAGTGTCAACATTAATAACTTCTAGCAGTGTGGACCCACAACCAGGGATTTCCTTGGATTTCATCTTTCCTTTGAAATATTATTACTTCTACAAAAGCTGGAGCTACAGTTAGAACTGAACAACACAGAACATTCATTGTATTGATATGAATCAGTGTGAAAAATGATATTACAACGTGCCCGGAAGTGTTGGTTCGAGTCATGAAGAATGTAGATAATAACTACATTAGCTGTCTTCAGTCACAACAGCACTGATGATTAGTGATGACAATGAGTTTACATCTGTTACTGTTACTAAATGCAACTTATCTTCTTCTTCTGCTGGTTGAAGTTGTCGATGATGACACCGATGAACAGGTTGAGGGTGAAGAAGGAGCCGAAGATGATGAAGATGACAAAGTAGAGGTACATGTACAGGTTCACTTCATATTTCGGCTGGTCTTCCAGCTGGAATAAAGATATGATAGTAAAGATCAGATCAAATGTTACTGGCTTTCGCTTGTCAATCCTCTGACACAGAACAGAAATGATTAAGCACACTTACGTTTCGAGAGTCCACGGCTGCGTACATGATGTCCATCCATCCCTTAAATGTTGCCTGGGAGCAGAAGAGAGATGTGTCAGTCAGACAGGAGGCGGGGGACATTTCAAATAACCTTCCTCACAACATTAATTTGATTCTCCCAACAGTCAAGCTCGGCTGCTTTGTTGTCATATCGAGGAGTGGGGGTTGATATTGTTATTATTTATCATGTCATCATGATACGAGATGTTATTGGCTTTATGAGCCATTCAAGTCTCAGTATTCCGTCATCGCCGAAACTTTGGTACGCCTCAGATTTAACACCATCAGCTGTCTTTAGCAACAGTCTGGAAAAGGCCACTGAAAGATGTGTGACGCAGAGAACGTGTGAAAAAGCAGCCTGGTATTTGGGAGAGCTCCCGAGGTGTCCTCACAACTTGATGAGGTTATTTAAAGGTTATACTTGCAATGGCACGTTTGCTTAATCACAGGGAACATCTCATATCACAACATTCATTTAAAGTACAGCAGGTTTATATTATCACATTGTTTTTGTAACATGTTATTTCTCTCTTGTACAGAGCTCATGTGATAACAGAGGGTGTGGCTGAGACTGGATTTAGATTTGAGCAAAATAATCTTTCATATTCTCCACGGAGAGGTGTGCCACGGCCCACAGAGGGTTTACAGCATCAACACTGGAGGGGTCTAGTTTGCTACTTCATGACTCTTAAGCAGGAACAACACAGAACTTCCATCTCAGCTTGGTGGAGACAGTACCAGACCAATAATGCAATCCATGATCATATATTTTTGTCTCTATGGAAGAATGTCCATCAGACTTTAAAGGAGGTGTTCAGATTTGATGTTTTATATTCACGCAGCATCCCGCCGGCGATAAGCCCCAAAGACCGAACCCCAAAGGTAAACAAGCCGTAACTCGCAGGTGTCTCAAATGAGGATGATTGACTTATTCCCTCAGAGCACAAGATAACTTTAACAATATTTGGACAAAATGGACTGATTCCCAATGACAAGACTTTGTATGAGACGTATGTTTGTGCCGAGACTAAACTCACCACTTGCAACAGAGCCAGATATCCTGCTCCGACATTGTCAAAGTTGATTTTGACGTTCTTCCAGCGGGCGCTGTCGTTGACCAGATTCAAGCAGTCGGTCTTGTTGTTGACGATGTCGATGGGGAAGATCTCGTCACTGGTGGTGTTGACGCAGTAATAGTACTTCCCTGCAAACAGGTTGACGCCCATGATGCTGAAGATGAGCCAGAAGATGAGGCACACCAACAGTACGTTCATGATGGAGGGGATGGCCCCCAGCAGCGCGTTCACCACAACCTGGAGTAGGTGAAGCAGAGACAAACTCAGCACTCTCTCTCTGTCGGTCAAACGGAGGTCTCTGCTTGCCAAAATAGAGAGGCAGTTTGATTTTAGATAAGTGGCCATTACAATCATCTAATCACTTAACTATTAACCTGATTTGATTGAGCTGAGAAGCTGAGGCTACAGAGCCAGGACTGATTTAAAAATACGTGCTGTTCCTACATTATTCAAAGCTGTATTTAACATGTAATGTCTGCACACGTAAAGCTCCTAACAACATACATATCTAATAAGAGAATTTAACAACGTGACAGTTGGAAAGAAGAAGGTGGACAGGTGAAAAAGTTAACATTTGATAGGTAAAAAAGCAAAACAGAAAAAAACCTTAGAGAGGCAGGATGAAGTCACAACATTTTGTTTGACTGTAAATGAAAAAAGACACACAACAAAGAAAAAAATTACAGGTCAAAGGCACCACACAAGCAACGTCAGAAAACAATGCCTCAGAACAGCGATATACAGTAATCCATTGACACAATGTGAAGAAAGTCATGCAGAGAAGAAGTACAGTGTTGAATTGCAAGGAAAACGTAACTCTGTAGAAGTTGTAATAAGCATGCAGTCAGAGATAAAACAATTTAACTGACAACAAACATTAACCTAATAAGTGTAGCTTACAGAGACTAAAGAATAAAAGTAAAGTGACTAAAAAACAAAAATAGATGTTATATCAAACTGTATGAAAGCAGCTGGAAGTGGCTGGTGGCAGGTTAATATTCTGAAAAAGTTGTGAAATTTGCTATTTTTCTGTAATAGTTTGACATTTTGGGAAAATAAATGTCTTCGCTTTACTGCTGAGAGTTAGATCAGCAGTTTGATACCACACACGGGTCTGTTCGTTAAATGTGCCTACAGCCAGGAGACAGTTAGCTTAGCTTAGCTTAGCTTAGCTTAGCATATGTGGAGTGGGGCTAGCTGTTTCGCCCTGTCTCCAGGTTTTAGGCTAAACTTATCTAACCCTCTCCTGACTTTAGCTTCATCCTGTATTTACCATAAGGACAAGAGAGGGGTTTCTATCTTTCCGTCTAACTCTTCTTCTTAAGCAAACAAGGGTAAAGAACATTATAGTTTATAGTTTTACCTGCATTTTTAAGCATGTTAGTGCTTAGTGGGGAAGAATTAAATCAATTAAAGCTTATCTAACAAACTGCACAGGTATACTGACTTCCAGCTTGCCCATAAGCACTTATAACGTGTACGTGGGTCTTGTGTCGCTGTTATTCCAAATGTCCTTACCCTCATGCCCTCAAACCGAGACAGGGCCCTCAGGGGCCGGAGGGCTCGCAGTGTCCTCAGAGATTTGATGGCGCTTAGCTCAGAGTAACCCAGAGCGTTGGCTACCAGGCTGACCAGGGACACCTGAGAGAAGATAATGACAGAGACAAGCAGGGGTGAAAGGTGAGAAATGAAAAAAGGTCCCTCTGCACAGAGCCAACCTGGGTGTTTGAACAAGATGGTTAATTGGGCATTAATGATTAGTCTGCACACAATTAAAGAGATAATAAAGAACAGAATTTCAGAAATAAAAGATGTGACAACAATGAGAAACCAGGCCATATGGTATTTACTCCTGTATGATAATATTAAAGAAAAAGGTTGACATTATTATGTGCTTATTTTCTTTTTTGCCATTAGTTAGATATGATTTATGCCACTCCCTCATTCCTGTATGTTAAATTTAATATACAGTCACAAAACAGTGTTGGTACTCCTAAAAACCATTCCAGCTGCTACATTTTGGCTTGTAGACAGATTAAACACAAACATGGATATGTGTTAATTCACTTGTAGACAGATTAAACACAAACATGGATATGTGTTAATTCATGAGCTTTAGTGGTGCTGGATGCCAGATTTGTGCAATTTTCTATGAGCCAAGGTTATCTGTTTCCCCCGGCCTCCAGTCTGCATACTAAGCTAAGGTAATCTCCATAATTAGCATACAAATGGTGCTGTAGCCATCTTCTTATCGAACTCTCAGCAAGTAGACACGTATTCCCCAAAAAGTCTAAACTATTTCTTGAAGTCTAAATTGTCTTTGATTTAATGCCAGACTGGAAGTTTTGGTCTTTTGACAGTGCGTGGACTGAATACTTACGTCTACAATGAGGAAGTCGAGCCAGCACCACGCGTTGGTGAAGTACTTGACAAAGCCGTATGCCACCCACTTCAGCAGCATTTCCAGGATGAAGACGTAAGTGAAGACCTTGTCTGCGTATTCCAGCACTGTTTTGACGGTCCTCCGCTGCTCGATGTATACGTCCTCAAACGCCTGTACAGAATGGAAGAAGTAATGAAGACTGCAGGTGAAAACAATGAAGCAGAAGTTAAAGTGAGGGAATTAGCATTAAAGCCTATAGAACGGCAGTGCATAGACGGATATATTGACCCTCAAGGGTCTTCAGTTAACTTGACCTACTTGCCTTTGGACTGTGTAGTGAAACCACAGCATCTGAAGGCAACCATGGTGAGCAGGGCTGAGATGGTTAACCACTTACCCAACATGCTGTTAAAGTGTTAAAATCATTCTGGGAGGTAAATACACGTACTGTACATAAAAAAACACAAACTCACCAGCGCTCCGCTGCTGAGCAGGATCATGAATATGATGAAGGATTCAAACCAGTTGTGCTCCACTATGATAAAGCAGGTTTTCCTGAGTGTCCACCAGCTCTTGTACTTTGGTCCCTCCTCGTTGATCTGGCAGCACTGGAACCTGCGCACGCAGCCTGCACACATGGGGTTCATGAGTCTGTCATCCTTCTTGTAATCTAATCTGAGCGTATTCAACGATTTCATGAAAAAGATGCAAACACAGAGCCTGGGAAGTAAACTAAATGGCCAAATAATACTTTAGAGATGCCAGGTTTTAATAATACTACACCAGCACCCATCTCTGATACTCAGTAATCATATTTTATTTCACTTTCAAGAGGTATTTGCAGATTCAAAATTGTACTGAAGGTGTGTCAGACTAAATGTCAGGTTACATTACAAGCCCAGACAATCCCGCAGACTACTTTTCTTTCTGTCCTGCTGAGCATTTATATTCACTGTCACTCAGCGATGAGTATAACACACAGGCGCTAAGCACAAGCAGTTACCGCGATTTACTCCACGTCTTTAAATGTGCCGTAGAAGCGCTTCATCTCCCACCTTTCTTGCTTTGTCCCACTACCCATCACCCTCGCATCCCTCTCACCCTCAGTGAAGCAGGCCTCTGGGTCCAGTGACTCCTCTGGCTCCAGCTCCACCGAATCCACCCCATCTCCTGGGGGGCGAATATCGACTGTGCTCCCCTCCGATGAGCTCAGACGCTGGGGCTCTACATCGAGCTTCTGCATGGACGAGGGAGAAGATGAGGGTACAAAGTTACACAATGGTGCCTGAAATGACAGAGGTTCAGTGGTTATTGGAGCCAACCTTCTGAGCTGGTTATCATTGTGATTCTCCATTCACATGTACTCCAGTGCCACAACTGCATACCTTAGTGTGGAGACTAGGCACTGTAATAGCTCACAGAGTTGGGCTCTTTAAAGTCATCGTCATTGTATTATCATCATCACATGCAGCATCGATCAAATGTACCTACAGGCTTTGATATTAGTTTTATCTGATGGCTCAAATCAGATTATGTGGCAACACATAGAGTAAGGGAGGGTTGGCGTTACGGAAATGCTCTGTGGGTACGTTTGATGTGACCTCGGCTCGAGGAAGAGTGCATGCAGTATTCCAGTGCATTATCAATCCAAGCCTGAAATAGTACCAAGCAGAACGTGTGCTTAAGTATTTTCATGTCCACTGAAAAATGACCCAAAATCAAGTTTGTCTATAATTTATCCCATTTTAAAAATTGCTTCTGTGAATACTAATTTCCCCACCCTCACAGCTAGAATCCACCCACAGAGGCACCGCTAAACATTATCCTCAGTGACATGAAAACACGTTATTTCCATTCCTTCAAAGCAGTGTACAAGCTTCTTCTGTTTGTGTTGAAGTAGACGGATAACCACATTAGCTTACCAGCAAAAACCAGTACTGTGCACTGTTTATAAGACAGCATGTGGTCTGGCGTTTTTTAGTTCCCATTTGTAAAACGTGTTGAATTAGCACCCATGCATACCCAGAAAACATACAGGACTGTGTGTGATATTAGCAATATGCAAAACACATGTAAAGTGTTGCTGCTGTTCTCAAGTTCACTCTGTCCTCCTTGCTAACTCTGAATTTTGAACCCTGGCAACACTTCTCTGAAGCCCTAAAATGCAGTGATCTTTCTTTGTATACTACAACATCATCTGCATAGAGTGAGACTTTTTGGTGTCGTGAGGCTTCCTGTCTGTTTTTCTTTGGGCAAACATGGTGTTATGTGGCCTCATGTCTGATCTGTCTGGCGTGTGAAGTACAGGAACATGTCATCCTACACAGTGCAGCAGCTCTGATTGCCGTGGGACCCAGCTAATACGGCATGGGAATGATGGAAGCATGCTGCTCACGAGTGCATCGTTTTCTGGGGGGTGTTTCTCCATTTCGGTTCTCTTTCTTTTCTTCACCAAGAGACACATTTGAACCTTGTCTGTGCGTGGATTATGTGAGGCTTTTACTTTTAACCTAGCATGCTTTTATTTGGAAGCTTTTTGGCAGGTTTTTTACCATATTTGTACAAGTTGGGTGACAAGATAGTTGCAGTGTACTGAAAGTGGATAACACAGTGCATAGAAGCACATACTGTAGAACAGGGGCGACTAGTGTGAATATGCACCACATATTTAGTGTAGATTCAACATCCAGTGTAATTTGGGTTGTAGTTTCTTCAATTTTATATTTGATGTGCATCATCATAAATAATGCCATGTGTTATCTGTTTTGCCACCCTGCAAAAATCAGTATTGATTAATTTGTAAATTATGTCCTTGGAAAGAATTCTGTAAAGAATCTTTCATCATTCCACTATTTTTGAGTATCACAGAAAACAAGTACATACAAGTATTTCATGTGTGTATGCATGGGCTATGAACCAGACAAATGAATTTTGTCAAACTACAGCAAAATTCATTCCTCCATTCCAAGTCTTTCCCCCCCTCATTCTCCTCCAACTCCTCCGTTCCTTCATTCTCAAGCTCGGAGTATTGGATGCCAATCAAGTCCCAAAACCAAGTCAAAAACCAAGCAATGAAATCAAAAGCAAAGATCATGTTAGATGAGTTTGTCTATCAATGGAAAAAATGTGGTGTTGCTCATTCCTAATGGTTTGTAACCGCAATACAGCCTGATGCTTGGAGATAAATTATGAAAGGGGGGTGGGAGGGGGTAAAGGGAAAACTCAAAATATTACAGCATTGAATGTGCTGCTGTACGGGGAAGGGGAGGTATAAAGCAAAAAGGGTGGGGTGGGGGACGGAGGGCAGACCAGGCAAAGAACGAAAATGGGCAATCCATTGAAGGTATGAGAAAAAATATGTTGTTTGTCTATAAATGGCATAGGCAGTCCTCATGGTTAGTGCTATGGTACAATAAAGTGGTCTTACAATTCTCCTCTCACTGAAAACCTTGAGAGCGTCTGTGACACAGCTGCAATAACAAATGGGGGGTTAAACAAAGTAAGTCAAACACACCAAAAGCCAGCATACAACCTCAAGTCTGCTTTCACTGTAAGGCACAGCGGGGGAGAACGTTAGCCACAGACAACAATTTAGATCTCCCTCAACGCATATTCCTCATTAGATGCAATGCACAAGAGTGGGATGCTGTTTTTATACTGGCAATGACACTTGACACTCATCTCACACAACAGACACACAAACAGCGCACACCAAATGTTCATTGTGTAACACTACGTGCATAAATGAATATTTCCTAACCCTAATTGGATCAAGCTCTATGACACAAAAGGCTAGGATATGTCTAAATATGTTTTAGCTTATCTTTAATCATCATAATTCACCCTCCCCTGCCTACAGGGTGTTAAGATCAGCTGTGACGTGAGAGAGAGCGCTGCTTGATCCAGATACGGAGCATGTGGTGCCATAGCTCGAAATAGTCTCCTGGGTTGTTTTGAATCACGGGGACTTGGCACCACACCCACAGCGGCAGGTTGACATCACCAGGGAGCGCAGTCCCAATGCTCTGTCAACCTGGCACCACTTAACAGCAAAACCTGGCATTTTCTCTGACAGCACAGGCTGAAAAAGTTGGACATTTATGCAAATGACGTGCCAGTATTTGAAGTAGTTTCAAGTGATAGAATATCTGATTTTGATTCTCACATGCACTGATTCTCCATTTTGGTACATTATTACTCAGAATCATGTGATAACACTGAACTGAAAACACACACTGACAAAGTGAACCTGCTACATAGGTCAAAGGCAAATTTGAGTCATCATTTGTCATGCGTCTTTCTTCGGCTGCCAAGTCTAACTGCAGAAGATTCCTTCAGTGCCACAGCATGATGAACGCACAAATGAGTCAGCAGGTGTGTTATTTTCAAACTGCCTGACTGTTAGAAAATGTTCTGAAAAGGCCATCTCTATGCAACATGACATATTCATACTTTGGCTGATTTGCGTCTGGTGTTAGCTATTACACATATAAAGGAACTAAACTGATTCAAAAGCTGTGACTCAGGAGATTTCTGACAGAGGCGTCCAATCAAAGACGCTCATCGTACCTCTTTGCTGCCCTCCACGTCCGACGAGTCGCTGCTGAAATCTTCTGTGTTCAGATTCTCAAAGTCCGACTCGCCCACAGCGATAGGCACCGTGACTGTCAGGCTGGGGTTATGAATAAATGACATGTAGTCACACTCCTCCATGGGGTACTTCTCTGTAGTGTCCCCACCAACCACGACCCCAACTACCAGCCCTCCACCTGGCCGTCCGTTGCCCTCTGTCATGTACACCCCACTGGGATCTTTAGTGATCTCCACTGATGTGTGGTTGGAGATGCAGTTGCCCTTGCCGTTGCTGTGCAGTTCATCCAGGGGTTTGCTCTCCTCAGCCAGACCCGAGCCCTTACCGCCCCCACCGAAGCAGAGGCTCTGGAGGAAATGGCGTACAGTGGTTTTGACAAATGCAATGCCCCGCTGGATCCGGCCCACTGCAATCTGAAGGTTGTTCATCTCACTGTCGTCGTCGGTTGCTGCCAGGTTGTCAGCGCTGAATGAGCTCAGAAGGAGAGCCAGGAAGAGGTTTAGAACCTGGGAAGAAATGGACATTAGGCATGTGGCATGTGCTATCCAGATTATCTAAACGAAATAAAGAAGAACTCCATACCACCAGGTTTCCAATGACCATGACCATCATGAAGACAATCAGGCACATGCTCTGTCCAGCCACCTCCATGCAGTCCCACATGGTCTCGATCCACTCTCCGCACAGCACCCGGAACACAATGAGGAAGGAGTGGAAGAAGTCGTGCATGTGCCAGCGAGGCAGCTGACAGTCCTCGGAAATCTTACACACGCACTCCTTGTAGCTCTTGCCAAACAGCTGCATGCCCACCACGGCGAAGATGAAGACGATGATGGCCAGCACCAGAGTCAGGTTCCCCAGAGCACCCACAGAGTTACCGATGATCTTGATCAGCATGTTCAAAGTGGGCCACGACTTGGCCAGTTTGAAGACCCTCAGCTATGAGAACATTGAAAATTGATGATCAACATTCAGTAGATTAATAAATGTGACTATATAAAATATATAAAATAATGTATGTGTATATTGCATATGCATTTTATGTTATATATAACATATAGCATGAAACACATCTTCATATACATAACACATCTTCTCATTCAATAGTTTTTCTTTATTTGTATTTTTTTCTACACTATAGACTATTACTGAAGACATCAAAACAATGAAATAGCCTCAGAAATCAACATTTACCGGCACCTCAGATTAGAATTTATTTGTCTGATGAGTCAAATCTCGCATTTTTGGTTCCAACTGCTGTGAACGTACGGTATCTACATGTGTGGTTCCCGTTGAAGTATGAAAGAGGTGTGGTGGTGTGAAGGTGCTTTGCTGGTGACACTTTTCTGCGATGTATTCAAAATTCAAGCTACCCCAAACATATTTGACTTTGTTTACACTTATTTTTTGTTGACCACATGATTCCATATGTGTTTTTTTATAGGTGTAATGTAGAAAATAATAAAGAAGAACCACTGAATGGCGGTCCAAACTGTATTTAGTTTGGTTGTCTGGCAACCCCACAATGACGACAAGACTCCAGGAGGTTTCTGCATCTGGCTAAATAGCAACAGCATGTAACTCCCTATACTACCATAACTTTGTGTAGGGAATAAAAACACAACACGTTAATTTGTGGGTATGAGAGGTGTCGACAGGTGTATTTTTAGGCTTGAGTGTTTCAGATTTTAAGCCTCCCAGCTCGCTCAGGGGCTGATATGAGAGTAGTCACAAGCTTATCTAACTCTCAGAAAAACAGCACAGTTCCCAAAATGTCAAACTCTTGCTTTAAAAGCAGGCCAGAAATTGTATAATGCTGCAGCATTGTTTATCAGCTTGTTAAGTACTTAAGAGTCTCTGAGTGTAAGATGACTGACTGTGCCCTCAAAGAACCTGAAGCACAGCAACAGTCTTAGAAAGCACCTGATTAGGTGAATAGAAAAAAAAACAGATTGTGCCCCCAAGGCCACAACAACTCTCAGTGGGGCCTTTCATGTACTGCACAAAAGCTCTCATTACATCATTACCTCATTAATAACCTGAATGTTATTGAGAGAGCCACTGGGGCCCGACCCTGACAGTACAGGTACATCTTAACTTTTGTCATCTGGAGAGCAGACCAATCATGTAACTCAGCTTTTCTACTCCGAAGGTTAGTCATCCAGTGTTCTTACCAATCTGAAGGACCTGAGCACCGACAGGCCTTCTACGTTGGCCAAGCCAAGCTCCATCAGACTGAGACTGACAATGATGCCGTCAAAGATGTTCCAACCCTCCTGGAAGTAGTAGTAGGGATCCAGGGCGATGATCTTGAAGCACATCTCTGCTGTGAAGATGCCCGTGAACACCTAAAGAGAGCAAAAGTCTACTTTTAAACCTGAATCTGCATCATAAAATACAGGAGATTTTTGTAAACACATCATAAAATACTTGCCAGGTTTCCAACTGAGAGGACGTTATCAAACTCTTTAGTCATGGGGTAATGCTCCATGGCCATGAAAAGGGTGTTGAGGACGATGCAAATAGTGATGGCCAGATCCACAAAGGGGTCCATGACCACCATGTTGACAACCTCCTTGATTTTCAGCCACGCGGGGCAACAATCCCAGATCAGACAGGTGTTGGCGAATCTGTACCAGCAGGGGGGGCATTTCTGTCTTGACTCTTCAAGTTCTGGAAGAAGAAATGACCAAAGTGCATTATAATAACACGCAGGAAGAAGAAAACAATACAAGATGGCTAAAATATATGACGTGACACTTACCTTCCATGGTGTTGGTGAGGATACTGGCCACGCTCATGGCTCTCTGCCTGCCTCCTGGTTCTTCTAAGTAATCCATGGACGGCTGGTGAAAACCTGAGCGGCGTTTCTTGAGCTCGGTATCTGTAGTCGTCCCCTGGGGAGAAAAATACATGCCAATATATTTGAGCTCTGTTTGGCACACGGGGAGATATGTAGAGAACTTGCCAGAATAAACACCTGTGAGGGTGTGAATCGCCTGTACAGGAGCAGTCTGGTGATATTCTAGATTTTTCTATTCGTCATTAAATCCCATGAAAAGACCAAAACCAGGAATTAATCTATCACACTAACAAAGGGAATAAATGAAATCCCGGGGTATGAACTTGGAGCAGGTCAATGTGGGATAAAAAAACAATGAAACAAGCCGTTAAGTCACCTCAGGCAGCAGGAGACCTACAGGGGAGGTTGTTACAGAAGTTCCACCGACCAGTGACACCACGCCGTTGCAGTCCACAGCGCAGTGCATCTTGCCGTTGGCTGGCAGCACGATCCGCGGCGCCCCGAGGCTGGTCTGGCTGACGGCGCTGCAGCGGCGCTCGAGGCGGCGTGGCAAGAACAGGGAGCCCCGGCGGCTGTCGCTCTCCTCGAAGGTGCTGTGTTCGTCGTCGGCGAAGTCGTTCTCGGAGCCCATGTCGCGCGCCCTGCCGCGGAAGCTGAACAGGCTGGCGCGACTGTTTCTCCGAGGTGAGAAGAGGGAGCCACGGATACTGAGGAGAGACTGACAGAGAGAAAGAGAGAGGGAACATGGGGTTAGAGGGTGGAGGGAGATAGAGCCCTGGAATACTTGGGGAAGACTGTGAGGTTAGACACCAAAATGCCACATTTCGTGCTGGGTGTTCCTGTGAAATGAGACGACGACAGGTTTGTAGTTCAACGGGGCAGGAAGGAGTGAAACAGGAACAGAAGAATGAACCGTTGCAGGAAATAAGAGTCATAAATATGCCTACAAAAGGAGTGCTGGTAGAGACTTTGCACCGATATTCAATGTATCTAAAGGTCCAGTGTGTTAGAGACGGAATATAATATTCATAACGTTTTCATTAGTGTATGATCACCTGAGAGAGTGGTTTCCATCTTCTCATTTAACCTTCTTTGAAGGAACAATGTGCATGATGTGACATGTCTGTAATCTTTATGAACCCCCCCAGAATGCTCCACTTATCAGGCAACAATCGCTGACAAACCTAACTTGTCAGGGAAGTATTCACCTGGTTGGGTGAGGAGCATCTCTTCTCATAGGAAAGTCTGTTGGCATCGATGGAGAAGCGGAAGCTGGATCTCTTGATGCTGTCCTCGGACTCGGACTTGTGGAACTTGTCTCGGACGCCCCTCTCCTCTTCCTCCTCCCTCTGCTTCCTCTTCTTCCGCCTGTTGCGTCGCTCCTTGGCACTCTTTGAGCTGAGCTTAGACGTCCCCGAGGAGGACTCCGAGGTGGGGCCCCCTCTCCCGCTGTACTCTCCGCTCTCCGTGGCTGCTGCCGCGGCAACCTGCCAGCCAATCAGAGCACACACAGACACAGTTGTCATGGCGACCCCGTGCCTGTCTCAGAGGCTCTCGCGGACTGGAGTGGAGGAGAAAGCCTGGCAGCAGAGAGCAGCAGCAGCAGCATGAAGAGCCAAATAAGCCTCAGACACCTTCTAAAAATGGATGCCTGAATGTTTTCATGCAAACCAAAACATTGCCCGAGCAACGCACAGAAAATACATCTTCAGGAATATGACTTATTACCATGTGCATGAACAGACATGTTTCATATTCGGCTTTTTTAAAGATCTTATCGCCACGAATGCTTTTGGTGGTAGGTCGGGGGTTGGTTATGCTTGCTCATCTTTGTTGCCGCTGTCTTGCACAAAACGTACAGCCCTATACTAGGAGGATTTAAGAGTCTGTCATGGCAACTATGACACAAGCAACAACAACAATGTGAACGTGCACTGCGCCTGATAAGGCGGCGTGAGCCCAGCGGAATAACGACTGAAGGCTGCAGAAGTCAAGGCATAAAGCGAGGGGAGAGCAGCTATCTGACCTAATGAGGCTGAGATAAGAAGGCTGTCATGTGTTACAATATGAAGCACAAGAAAGCAGAAGAGAAATATAGCTTTCCGGATTATCTTACACTGTTATACACATATCAGGGGTTACCCAGACGATTTTGGGTTGCCCAAATCCACATATCACATCAGATTAGATCAGGTCCCGCCCTGGATGCTATGCTCCAAATGTGTTTTCACACCATTCAGTGTAAAGAGGACATGAAGTCACAAGATATAAAAGTAGATATTACGTTTTCAGGGTTTGCACTCACAATAGTCCGAGAAGGGTTGAATCTGGGGCAACTGGACTTGGCTGTAGATCCTTAAAAAACTACAACCAAGTCCAGCTGTGCCAGATTTGCATCGACACTGCTATTATTGTGAGGGACAGAGGCTGGACCCTGCGACTGCTGTTCATCGATTACACTTCTTACATCTTTTTAACTATTTAAAGCATGAATCCATTTATATTTCTACTTGATTACTTAGTTGTCTTAATTCATTTTCATGCACTTTCAACGGCAACATGTGGCTATGTGAGAACTCTAGGAATCACTGCTGTATATCACCAATCTGTGACGTTCAATGCTGTGTAGTGGGACAGAAATAGACTCTGTGGATTTGTCGTCACAAGCTTCAAAATAACCAGGAACACAAGGTATAGTTCTCCCTTGATGATGAGCCTCTTACACAGATGATGCACAGTCTACTGGCCCAGCAGTCTGAGCTACAATACGTATATTTACATGTCAATCTGCTAATTGTTTTTTCTGCAAGTCCACCAAGGACTCCTGACCCCCGAGGGAGCAGCAGAGAGGTGTCGGTCATCTAGGACAGTAAATCCCTTGGTTGCCTGGGGCAACACTGCTTTTGGCAGCTGGTTTAAGACTTTAAGCTCAAGAATCAACAGAGTCTCCCCAGTTACATACAGAGAGATTCTCCAGCCCCTCATCTATGTCATCCCAAAACATCACTTTCTTCATGCACTTTTCATCGAATCGCTTTTAAAATGAATAACTAACTAATAACAGACTGGTTTAACTGAATTTCGACAGACAAAGATGAATGTCCTGCCTGTGCCTCCTCCTGCTGTCTCTTCAGCTGCTCCAGCATGGCCTGGAACTCCTCCTCCTTCTGCTGAGCCTCCTCGATGGTCGCCTGGTTCTGCTCGTCGTACGCCATGGCCACCACGGCCAGGATCAGGTTCACCAGGTAAAAGGAGCCCAGGAAGATCACCAGCACGAAGAAGATCATGTAGGGTTTTCCTGCTGCACGCAGAGTCTGACAGATCCGAGACACATCGCAGGGGAGAGGAAAGCATTGTTTAGAATTGATTTTGGAAATCTGTTTATGACGCTAAAGATGACATATTTTTGTCCTTTCTTATCTTTTGTACATGATGTGAACACGATATGTAGTGTTCAGTTGTGGTCATCCGATTGTTCGGTGACTTTGCAAATGTCAAGTTGCTGCATTGTTCTGCAGCAGTGCAAAACAAAAGACAAAAAAGCCTTACATAACAGGCCTGGTCTATAATTACAGAATGGCACACCCATTTGAAAAAAAACTCCTTTTGAAGCAAACTACCCGGAGATGTTTGCTCACGTATTCACTGACTGAAGATTTATTCAGTTTGGTTTTGCATTTGGAACGCAACAACACATCAAACATATTTGTAGATATGACATGTTGACGCTGTTCTATAGAGTTCACTGTCAACAACGACGAGCAGAGAAGTCTACCAACCTGCTGGTAGAGGTTTTCCCAGTAGTCCTGGGTCATGAGTCGGAACAGGGAGAGGAAGGCCCAGCTGAAGGTGTCGAAGCTGGTGTAGCCGTAGTCTGGATTACGACCAGCTTTGATACATGTGAAGCCCTCTGGACAGAGCCTGTCAGGACACACACGCGTGTTACCAACATGGTGCATTAGGGATGTGTAGCATGTGTCACCCCGACCCAATGCTCCATGAATATTCCACATCTTCGTTTCACATCCTCCCATCATTTCACATCAAACATTGAAACATCCTGCACAGTGGGTTAAAAGCTTCTCAGGAACTGAAGTCATTTCCATGATACTGAGAGCAGTGATGGTGTGTCTAGAACTGCAGGACGTCAACAGCAACTGGACTTGCTTTAGTTTCTTGAAGATGCTTCACCTCTCGTCTAAAAGTCTTCTTTAGAACAGAAGGCGACAGGTGTCCAGGAATCTAAAGCAAGTCAAGCCTCAAACCTGGACCATACATGTGTCCTGCTGGGCTGTCTCCTGGAAGTGCTTCACTGACTCACACCATCTTAAATTTGACACAGTTGGTATTGACTGCAGCTGGAAAGTTGTTTACAGCCACCTGATGTCGTTTATTCTCAGTTTGTAGGTCATCCAGTCCATATTCTTCTCCTAACAAGCAGCCAGTCCAAGTACTGGGCGGTTGCAGGGCCGTGATGTGTAGCATTTCGCACTGATATGTGTTGATGTTGCGTCTTACCCCACACCTCTACCAGCCCGCCAAGTTTGAAGCTGCCACAATGCGATAAGAATGTGACTCTTTGATGACTGTCTTAAACATCAATTGAAATCAATAATCTTTCTTTAGCTACACAAAAGGATCACAAACACATTCAACGAGAAGCACCCATAGTTAACCAGCAGCTTAGATTCCTGAGATGCCTCTGCGCGGTGGCGAGTGTCGACACTAATTGTGTACGCTCGGCTTTGTGGTGCATCTAATTGGCCATATAAATAAAACATGTCAAGCCTTACCCGGCGCCACTGCCGTTCCCACAGAGCAGAGCATCCCTACGGCCAGGGAGGTAATAGTAATTACCTAGAGGAGAGAGGAAAGAGGGACGGTCAGTCGACCACATCACAAGGCGGATATGAAGAAACAGAAAAGATGGACGAGGGAACAGAGAGGCGACATGCACCCTGTGAGCTTCTGCAGTTTTTGTCTGGGGTGTAATATTGTACAGTGTCGGGGAGACGGAGCGAAAGGTGGTGATTTGTTTCGATTCAACACCCAACCGCATTAGTCATCCGTTGGGTGACTTTCGGAGGCCGCTCCGTCCTCGCTTAACACTTGACTATCTTGAAATCACAATCACGTCACATTTCTTTAGGGCCAAACGCAGTTATGGATGCAATTAACACGCCAGACTTTATAACATCTATGCAATTTTAATCAGCTCTCCTTCTCCTCTCGCTCTGGCATCGGCTTGTCATGTAGCTTGCTGCACGTCTCCTCGATATCCTGCTGGCGGCCGGTGACTCACCCTCCTCTAGCACTTTAGGCTGTTCATGCCACACAGATGGGCTACTGGAGAATGATGGAGGGTAGTGAGGGGGTGAAAGTAGAGGGTTTTATTGTTGTGGCGATTATCTGCCACATTTGCCGCGTTCTCCCACCAGCCCTTGTTAGAGAGTGCGGCCCCTGCTCCCGGCCATCGCTGTCACTCCTTATCATGGCAGCATGCCACCGTGCCCGACCTCCCCCACGCAACCACCACCACCATCACTGCCCTGACCCATCTCTGCGTATGAAGTAGCCAGTATCTGACTCAGGCTGTCTGGGTCGGATTCTAACTTGACCCTGGTTAACCCCCTCCGTGCGCCCGACGGCCATCTAACACTTTGGGCTTACTCTCGTCGCTCATGTACTCTGTCCAGTTGAACGAGTTATCCGTGGCGTTCTGCAGGGTGAAGTTGTACATCATCTCGTCGTCGATGGTGACGTTGCTGCTGTTGCTGCTCACTGGCATGCGCACGCACTTCTGTCTCAGGTTGCCCATGAAGAGCTGCAGGCCGATGAGGGCGAAGACGCTCAGGCAGAACACGGTGAGGATCATGACGTCCGACAGCTTCTTTACCGACTGGATCAGTGCGCCGACGATGGTTTTCAAGCCTAGGCAAGAAAGAGGGCGAGTGGGGGGGCGGGAGGGGGACATCGCAGAATGATTACTGCCTGCTAATTACAGCCACAAGCTTGTATAGAGAAGAAGCTGCTAATAAGAGCTTACAGTAGCAAGCAGCCAGGGGGATCTGCAGTGGAGGTTCCTGTATGAACTGTGTGCTGTCATACAGGAACCAGGCTGACACAGATCACTGCTGATCATGGATTAACTAGTAGAGGAAGGTATGTTTCTCGTGCCCATTATGGTGTGATGGCGCAAGAGCGTTGAGTGAAGGGGTGTACAAATTGAAGGGTGACTGGTGATGATCATACCTTTCTCATGCGCCTGGGCGTGGAGTGTGAACGCGACATAATAAAGAAACAGTTTGACGTTTTGGGAAACACTCGAGATTAATGCCACTTTGATGTCTGGACAAAGCCAGCAGATGTTTAGCTTAGCTTAGCTTAGCATTTAAGGCTGGAGTCTGGCTCTGTCTACAGTCTATAAGATCACTAATTAAGACCAAGCGGCAACCTCCATGGCTGTGAAGTACAGGAAATGCTAAAGTGCCAAAAACAGCAATTCCTTCAGTGTCCACTTGAGGCTGGCTTCAGAGCATTTCAGTCTCCATAAGTCCCCATGTTCAAATGTCCAACTTCACAGCAGAAATAAACATGTTTACAGCCTGGTACAAAAAACAGTTTTGGTCTCTGTAGCTAATTTCCCCGTTCATGACAACTGTACTGAGGGTGAATTTATTTATACAACTCACCTGTTCAAATGATATTAAGACTTAAAGTTATGCAGAATTAACAGCATGGACACTTTGATTGACAGGTGGGTGCCATTACAGGTGGCTTGTTCAACCATCCAGGTGCCCGCCTAAGGTAGCTATTAGCCGGGAGGTGGAAGAGGCATGACAGCCAACATGGCGTTGGCCAAAGCCATATATTTTGAGCTTCAAAACGATGCTTTGGAAACCTTTGGGTGACGTCATTCATACGTTCCATTCTTTATACTGTCATTGGTTTAAAATATTGTATTTTGCTTGCTAGATCTGTACAAAACAAGTTGTGGCTTTTGTAGAGACACGAGATTTGGCAAGTTAATTAGTGAGCTTTAGAGGTGAATTTTATAACACTGGACAGAGCCAGGCTAGCAGTTTCCATCTGCTGTTAGCCCTTATGCTAAGCTAAGCTAATCGCCTCCTGGTTCCAGCTTCATATTTAGCGTGCAGACATCAGAGTGGTTTGAATATTCTCATCTGACTCTCAACAATAAAGCCAGTTAGCCTGATTCCCAAAATGTCAGAGCATTCCTTTAGCACAGTGATGCTGTATGGAGAGCAGAACTGCTCTTTGGATGTTTGTTCTCGACGGTACAGACCAAAATGTCACCAAAACATCACTCTCAATATTGTTGCACCTCTTCTCCCAATTTTGCACCCTGTGCAGTATGCTTACTAGCGCAAAATCAGAGCCCAGAATGTTGAACTGGGTCCAGCTACAATAAGTGATGATCCTCTTTGCACAAAGAGCCAATGAAATGTTTTCCTCGTGCTTTACATGTGACCTTTTTGTTAGTTTGTGATGTGATAGTGTTAGTGTTCGGAATGCCATTACCCAACCACCGCTCACCATATCACAATCCCACCCGCCAAAAAACACACAACATTGAACAAGACATGCACAGGAAAACAAGGTAAGGAGGAACCCTACACACACAAGTGCTTGCCACCAGAAAAAAATCGGCTTTTGCAATGTCTCATGCAAAAAAAAAAGGAGGAAAAAAACCCAAAAACAAATAGTGCACAAAATCTACTCGTAAAGTCTCCCAAGGCAAGAATAGATTTCAGCCAAAAAAGAATTCTGCCTTAAAGGATGTGTCTAAAAGCTAAGAATCGTGTCAATCTGTGCAGATTGGAGCCAGATTCCAGCTTTTACCGGCCTTGGGACGAAAGGCAGCATGAGAGACGGCGACGGGCGTCATCAGGCTTTTTAGCTACGAGTGAGATGAGCTGAGAGGAGGTGGGGCGGGTGTGGAGGGGGGCGGGGGTGCTCGGATGTTAGCGAAACGCCAGTTAGCCGTTAGCATTTCATTAACACTACGGGGGGGGTGGGGGGGGGGGGCCTTGATGGCTCTCTCACCTGGGATGACTGATATAGTTTTCAGGCGCGCAGAACCGGAAGGTTCGCAGTGCTGAGACATTGCCCAGGTCCACAAACTCGTGACATATCTGTAAGGGAAGGTAAGGGGGAAGGGGGGAGGAGGAAGGGAGGGATGGGAGTTGGGTAGATGGGGGGGGGGGGGGGGGGGGGGGGGGCATTTTGGGAGGGGAGGGGAGGGGGGACACACACGCACATACGCAAACGCACAGATCAAGCACCCACACACATGGCGTGACGAGACAAAAAGGAGGGGTCGTGGGGACGGGAGAAGGGAGGGGCGGGTGGGAGAGGAGGGGAACGGCAAACGGTCACGCACAGAGGACAAATGGCAGGAGTGTCGGCAGCAGGCGCGGCAAGCCTTACCTGGTATTACTGAGATAGTTTTCAAAGCTCGCAAAACTCTGAACGTGCGCAGAGCTGAAACATTGCCTAGGTTTACAAACTCTGTTATATACCTGCAGGATCAAATGCACAGTTACTACACAGCATCGCACAGGCGGGAAGCATGTGCACAGACATCCGAGACAGAGAGAGAGAGAGAGAGGCAGCTTTCATAACAGCAGTATGAATTACAAGAGTCTCTTAGACAAAACAAGATTACAGTGTTATTACATTAACAGTCACTGTGTAACCTAATGCTGGAGGCTTTATTTGGTAGTTTTCGAGACAAGTGGGTGAAGTTATTGAAGCGTGTGACAAACATGGGCCAAGATGCTCCATGCTTTGGGGGCTCATATCCATTAGAACAGAGCGGAGTTGAGATTTGTGGCATTGCTTTTTAGTTCGCACACAGCTAAACTGCAGATTATCTCCCGCTCTTCATTCTCCTCATATTCGCTGGAACTTCGTCCGCCGCTGGGCTGATTAGCATTAAAAGCATTTGGCCTCTTAATCTACGCCGGATCACGTTAAGCTCATCCTAACTGTGCTTGTCAGGATACTTACGCCATGAGGATAACACTGAAATCCAGCCAGTTCCACGGGTCCCGCAGGAAAGTGAACTTCCCCACACAGAAGCCCCTGGCCAGGATCTTTATAAGGGACTCGAAGGTGTAAATCCCTGTGAATGTGTACCTGGTGAACAAGGTGAGGAAGAGAGGGAGTGTGGGGAGGAAAAGACACGCAGAGAGAAATAATGATGTTGGTTGCAAGGTGACAGACTCGCTGTGTGCAGGGCAGTGATGAAGGTTTACATTTGTCGAGCATTTTCTTGAAGCGGCTCTTGATTTCACATTTCACATGCCTGCCTCATATTGTTATTCTAGATCTGACTACTCATTTGTATGTCAGTGGTATTATACATATTCACATCAATGCGGTTTTATATAAATGTTGTTTGTCAGTAGCTTAGAGTTTTGGAACTACAGTTTCCATCATGCTTTGTGGGACTGTATGTCGCCATGAGGTCTTGAACTGTTGCCCTAATCACACATTTCTGACATAAATCGCATGTGAGCTCTGATATATCAGACTTGACACTTGATGTGGAGTGTCCAAAAACAACTGAAATCTCACATCAGCCAAAGTCCACATATGAGTGGTGACACCCCGAATATCAGAAATCTCAGTTTACTGCTTACTAAAGACTAAAGTGACATACAGGGAGGTGAATGAGTAAACAATGGAGTGATCTATGGTAAAGTCATACTTCATTATCTATTCACAGTTGGTGTGCAAACACTGATTACTTCTCACATTGAAGAAAACATCGAAACATGAAGATTAATATTATAATTAGTGTTCTGACTGAGAAAACAGGTGATTACGATGATTACTTACTCTACATTCTTGGCCCATTCCGGGGGATTACTGAGGGTCATGAAAGCACAGTTGGTCAGGATGGTGAACATGATCAACATGCTGAACATCGTGGAGACAAAGTCAAGGAAGCATTCATTTCTATATTCGTGTATGCTCTATATGATGCACTAAAACCAAAGCTGACAGTCAAGACTAACATTTCTCCAGTAAGTATAAAAAGCCATAAACATTCCTTCCTACTCCTCAGCAGTAAGCCTGGTGTATAGTCTAAAGCCACAATGACATTTAGTCTTCATAATGAGCAACTTTAAATCCCTCTTTTGTCTGATGAGGCCTTTAATCCAAATCAAACTGTGTCCGCTGCAAACTCTGAAAGGATATGAGTGTACTAAAACTCTAATAGCCACCCTCCTCAGAGGGTTGAAGGGGCTTAAGATGTACAAGGCAGGAGTGGCGTTGAAACGGAAGATTGCCTTCCCGCGATTCAATACTATGAAGGTCTGAAAGAGAGACAGGACAGCGTTAGTTCAGATCTGCATCACGCTGCTTACGTCCGTGCTCGCCGTTTTGCCGTGTGCGAGCCGGAGACATAAAACAGAACTGAAATGACATTTCATGAACCTGCGTGTGTTGCAGAGTGTGCGTCTGCTCGTCGTGGCTGCCTTTGTGCATGTGTGATTAGTCATAACAGCAGAGAGGACGAAGCTGTCCCGCCTCTGCTCCGGGTCTGTGGCTGTTATTATAATGAAGCCGGATGAGTCTGTTTATGGACGGACATGTTGACATGTTGTAGCAACTCTTAGCACATTAATGCTGAAATGGGCCCAAATCAAATGCTAATGCTGCTGAATTACTATTATTATTATTTGGAGAGAAATAAGACCCTAAGGACTACACATAGGATATTTTTAGAAGCTGATCATGTCATATGAATTATTAATGATTTATTGTCTGCAAAGTGAATACAGCTACTAATATTTCCTCTGAAATGCAGTGGAGTACGAGTATGAAGTTGAATCGAACAACATGCTTTTACTTTAAAAAACAAACTCTACCCTTTAATTAAAAAAAACACTCAAGGATAGGAAGTTCATTTATTCAGCTGAAGATGTTCTTGCGTGGGAGGAAATTGCTACATCTGTTTCCTTAAAGTAGTTAGTTGAGAGTGCCGGCCCATTACCTGCAGGCTTTTAGGGGCTAAAATGCTTGGACAAAAAAGCAGAGATCTGTAATGTATCAATATTCAGAGCTTGAGTCAGACCATAATTGAAAGCTAAATCAAGATCTATAATGATGCTTTAAGGTCAGCACAGTCAGGAACATGTCTTAGAAGTATCAATTCACATTCGTTTGCTTCATATTTTCCTTTCAGAAGATGAAGTGAAGCGACAGACCTTCTGATTGCTGTAGAAGGGGTCCATGTCTTCCAGAGGGGTGGACACCAGGGGGGGAGGGATGTCCCCATAGATGAAGGGGAGAGATTTCCCCGCCTCCAGGTCACTGTTGGGCTTTGGCCCATTTTCATCGTCGCTGTCGCTGCGGCGCTCCACCCGCGGTCTCCGAGCCTCCTCCTCGGCGATGCGCCTCTCGACGGCGGCCAGCGACTCGGGGACGAAGGGGCGGAAGCTGTCAGGTCCGGGCGGTACAAGCAGCTGTGCCATCTTGTCATCCTGCTCCTTCAGAGGGCAGCGAGGGGCTCAGCTGGGGCAGGGAGCTGCGAGGAGAAAGAAACGAGGGGGGAAACAGGTCAGGAGTCATAGTCAGGATTATGAAAATAATTGGTACGTTCACCTGCGGATCTTCCTTCATGGATAAATAAGATGTAACACACGTACAATTAAGCAAAGTTTGGGGTGTTTTTGACACAATGCCTCCTCACTTTTCAGCAGCAGTTTATGCCTGTAGATTCGAGTCACTGCACAGAGCATCCTATTTCCCAAAAAAGAAATCTTTAAAAAACCCAGAAGCTCGTTTAACAACATTTACAGCAGCTCAGAAGATATTTCCAGAAGCCTTAATACTCCAACTGCTGCACGATCTTTAATCTGTGTCCACATCTGTGCCTCTTTTCCACATCCAAACAGTGACGGTAACTACATTTGTACAGTATGACGTGAACCATAATCAAAAATGTGACTGTGCTGTTACTTTCCGCGATATTTGGCAGCATGTGAGGTGAAAAGGAAGAAGAGTTTTCTGATGCATGATGCATAAGTAAGGAATGAACTGCGGGGATCTTAATCGGGCGAACACAACATGCATTAAATATCTCTGTGCTCTGTGCTGCTGCAGACCTGTGATGTGTGACATGATAGACCCAGAAAGACTGCCATTGTGACTTGAACATAAAAGTGACTCAGACACTTATTCAGACCTGAGATGTTAAATTACCATCACATTAACATAAAGAGGCAAAGTGACTCAAGAGAAATGACCTGAGATCTGTAAACGGACTTCACATTTCACGTCTCCTCACTGTATAGCACCAGAATAGTTCCATATGACACAAGCAGACTCCACGGTGTGCCGTGCCTACCTCTGGGTGGAATCAAAGCAGTGAGGGGTCACAGGTAGGGTTGGAGGCTTTAGAGAGGCAGTTAAATAGGGGGTCTGACGTCGGCGACACGCCTTCAGCTGATTCACAGGGACACAGAAATAGTAAGCGCCGACTGAGATGGACAGCATGAGGGACCGACGAGGCTCTCCCGAGAGAACACAGTCCACATTTATCCATTTATCTCTCTGTGTTTGTCTCTGTGTTTATTACTGCTTCATTTGGCTGAAGTGGTTTCGGCACAGCTAGCGGAAGTACAGTCCTTTTATGGCATCATTTATTAATGTGTGGCCTCAAATGAGTAAAAAATTAAGTATTCCCGGTAGCTTTCAGTAGTAACGAATGTAGTGCCAATCAGTGGCGACACCAGATCCCTCTTGTAAAACCATCTGACACCCTTTGACACCCAAGAAGTCCGTCATGTTCCCGCAGGAAATAGAGGGAAAGCACACAAACAAGACCCCCCCCCCAAAAAAAAAACACCCTGGTGAGCCATTAAGCAGAGCGTCCTCGGTGCCTACCAGTCTCTGCAGTCTCACAGGTGGGTCTCGTTCCTCGTGGGACACTCTGCTGGCCCAGAAAACAGGAACCTCCCCTCTGGCAGAATCTCAAAAGTGATGTCTCCTTGTGTCATCAGCTTTTTTGTTCCTTTCGCCCAATGGACATGGAATCACCCAATATAACCTATTTTTGTAAAGAGCCAGAGACCATTTTCAACCTGTGCCGGAGTAGCAAGAAACTCATGTGACATGTCCAACAATGTCACAGCATAACTGTGCCAAAAAAAGGTCCCTAACATGTAACCACCACTGATCTATGTCTAAAAATCGACTTCTCCAAATTAAAATAAAAAAATATCAAACTATTCCTTTAAGTTCACTGGTTCCATTTAGATTTTAACATGTGTCATCGATTTGCTGTCGTACGGCCAAAAGCTGAAGGTTGCTGGTACAAAAAAAAGCAAGCGAGGGGACCTTGAGTCTTCAGTCAACACTCGTCTACTCTAAACATCTTGAAAATTCAACTGTTCAAACATGCGAACGCTATCACATGCCATAAAACACAGCCATTCATTTTTTACCACCTCTCGACGAGAGAGAAGAAAAGCTCGAACAGCTACGGCTCATCAACTGTGAATTAATAGTAGCTTCTCCCATAGGGCCGTCTCATAAAACACATCTGCTTGCGTTCCCAAACACTGCCCTGGGACCCAATGTGGTGACGAGCGGCCTTGACAGCTTGTCTGGCATGAGCTGCTGGCCGGTGGTGGTGGTGGTGATAGAGAGAGAGGGGGGAGGGATGATGATCGACCCCGTAGGCCCAACATCCACACCCACCTCTGAACCCAGCTATCAGCGTGGTCATCCCTGTAGTCAAATATAACATGACAGACTATGAGATCTGAGGCTTCACACGCAGATGGCCTTCACATGGCACTAATTTTTGTTTTTGTTTTTTTTTTGCACTCTGACATCGTTGCTAAGGGATCAAACACGCTTGGAAAATGGAGAATAACCGATCTGATTGTTTTCTAATGAATAACACACATAAATTGCATTTCTATACATGCATTTAAAGGTTTTGGTTAATGTGATGGCAGTAAGCATGAAGAGGTCACTGCTAGATGCAATTCCACACGTGCACAGCGAGGAATAAGCTGACTGCAGACTGATTTACTGTTTGTTTGACCGTCCCTCCACCAAACTCCAGCAAGAAAACATCAACCTTTTACCCAGATCCTATATCAATGTTCCAAATCAGTGAACCAGTCCTTTAAATGTCACCTATCACATCTTTAGGTGCCCTTCAGACAGCTCTCTCTTTATAGGCAGTCTGCAGATGTTTCACTCTCCATGGTGCTAAGTACGGTGGCCCTGAAGTGCAAAACACAACAGCAAATTCAAAAACACAATGGCAAATCATAAAACACAATAGCAAATTCAAAAACACAATAGCAAATCAAAAAACACAATAGCAAATCAAAAAACACAACAGCAAATTCAAAACGGAAAAGGTAGGTACCCTCGGACGACATGAATCGTCGCTGATTGGACTGGTGGTCCGTCCTTTGAACTGGAAGGACATGGTTTAGATGTTTTCAAAACATGAGCGCTGTTAACTTTCTGAATTTGCTGTTGTGTTTTTTGATTTGCTGTTGTGTTTTGCACTTTAGGGCCACCGTAGCTAAGGGACCAAACCAAACCTCCCTTAAAGTATCAGACATTTTGTTAATCAACACAAAACACGGAGTGTTCTTCAGGTGAATCGCACACATTTTCTCTGCAGACACGGTGTCAAAAGGGGTGAGGAAATAAATAAAAGCTACCTGTTACCTGAGACGTTTTGAAATGGGGTTTAACTTATAGCATTATTACCTTATTGTGACCTTAAAGCACTTCGAGGACGTCTCTCATTTCTTTATATTTGATTTTTAGGGCAGCTGCATTGATTTTTAACAAACTCAGAACCACAAATAAACGCCGACGTGACAGTGTGTGAATGGAAACAGCTCGAATCGCTAATTAGGTAAGGAGAAATAAAAGAGTCGACGGGTGTCAGACGGTACCTTAATTGTTCGCGGTTTTAAAACGAGCCGAGGGGGCAGCTGTCGCCATGTTGATGCTGATGATGGTGATGATGTCTCCGCGTCGTCTCCACTTCTACCCACCGACGAGAGCTCGTCGAGTTATCCGTCATGTCTTCCTCCCCCACCTTTCAGATACGCCACCAAGCAGCACGACACCACCCAAATAAGTATTTAATATATATATATATATATATAAAACAAGAAAGACGTACACACACACCGGTGAGCTGACGACCGAGCTGGCGGCTTTCAATCGCTCTGGCGGCGGCAGCAGCCGCCCATCAACCAGCGGTGCCCAAACTAGGGTCCGGGGTTCCACTTTAGGGTCCTTGAACCGCGGGTTGTAATGTCTTCAAGCTTAACCAGGAGGGCTAACATCTCCTTCCACACCCCTATATACTATATTACACCATAAAACACTGACGCAAATGCTTTGCAATTAAATTTGCAATATGTAATGTGTATTTTTTTTTTTTGCTTCAGCCCTGGCATGAATGAGTCTAAATGAGTCTGGGCGTGTCCTTTCCAGATGTGTCTATTGCTCAGTAATCACAGAGAGCACCCAAAATAGAAATAAAGACCTTTGTTGTTGTTTTTTTTCCACCTTTACACTAAACCTCTTGAATCACATGTTATAAATAAGCCTGTGGGGCTATTCCCCTCTCAGCACGTCGCCTTAAGGGGGGGGGGTTGCTTATATTTACCACGACGTTATTTTCCTATATATTATTAAAAATGAATGGAAACATAGGTAATTTACAAATAAGTCATTTAAAAAAAACACAATTAGTGAAATGTCAGCCCGTGTGAAGTGAATACTAAATGAAGTGCGTGATTTAAAAAAATAAATAAAAAAAATTTAGTGAGAAAAACCGTTAAAATGTCGCGTGGCTGTAGAGGCCTGTCACGCGCGCAATTAGCGAGAGAAATCAAACAAAACGCGAATAAAATCAAATAAAATCCATCCGCCGCGTCCATTTCACACGTAAGACGTCCAACATGCTTTTCGTCTGTGTTGTCTTATCAAATATATGAAAGTTCAATGGAAGTAAGCTGTCATGTCAAAAATAAATAAATAAAAGGCTGAGAGAAGCTTCTCCAAAGATCTGAATACTCACCACCATTACGGTGCCCAGCAGGTGAGGACCCTGAAGGTAGATCCCATATCCCCGAAAGAATAATCCTTGATTTAAGCGGATGTCTCGTCAAGTGTGAGGTTTATAATCTCCCTTTTTTTTGTGACGGATTATTATTTAATAAGCGCTTCTTTGATTTTTTTTTTCTTTTTTTTTTTTAGCCGCCCTTGCTTTCCGTGGAGAAATCAATCCGCGCTTCCGGTTGGTTGGGCATCGCAGGCTGGGAATGAATGTGACTGTCGCAAGATGGCCTGAACGTACAGCGAGTGTCAGAGCCACAGGGGAAGCAACCTGTTGTTAGTGAGCGAAACAAATGCCAGGGAACCAAAGCACAATTCATAGCTCATGTTGAATATTGCCAGCCAATAATTAAGGTTGTGACAGTTCTCATTCGGTTGCATTTAAAAGTTGCCTCATCTCTCATGGACCCATGTTTACTATCAGATAGAATACTTTTTTTAAAGCTTATATATGAAACAAACTCAAGTTTATTATTATTATTATTATTATTATTATTATTATTATTATTATTATTATTATTATTAGTATTGTACTGACAGCACAGAAATCCTGCTGTATGTTTTATATATTAAATATAGTCTTTATTGATGACAGTACACTCACACCTCATCTTTAGTCACTGATATTTTGCTGACGTCAGAGGCTCCAGATTTGATGTAGTGACATGAAAAGTGAAATTTATAGACTGCTAATGATTTATTTATTTATTTTATTTGCTGACATGGAGGTGGAGATGGAGGTGTCAGGAAGCTGGGCGGTGCTCGCCTCACGTGGAGACCACATTGTGGGGGTTGCAGGCAGACGTCGGCGCTCCCTCTGCAGGTTTGTTGTGGATTGGCGGCATCTGCTGGACACGCGGTGGAACTACACTACACAGTATAAACGCGTTTACATAACATTTGCAGTCGGGGAATAAAGTTATTTTTTTTCTGTAGTCTGTAGTGATGGGAATTCGGCTCTTTTTGGAGAGCCGGTTCTTTTGGCTCTGCATACTTTAAGGAGCCGGCTCTTTCGGCTCCCAAACGACTCCTCACATTTTATTAATTGGTTTATTATTTAATTATTATTATATTTTTATTTATTATTATTGCTGTTATTATTATTTTATATTTTTAAATGTTATTATATTTTATTTTATTTTTGAAATTGTAAAGCACTTTGGTCAGTGCATGCGGTGTAAAAATGTGCTATATAAATAAAACGTACTAACTATTTAATTAATTTATCGCCCAAAATAACGCAATAATGTAATAAATAATGTCTCTCGTCTCCCTCCTGTCATGTTTGTCCTCCGCGACCGCTGTGTGCGTGTGTGTCTGTCACCCCTGCTATACCAATTACGTGCAGCTTTCAAACAAAAAAGTTTTTTCCCCCACTAGTTTTTTTTTTCCTCTACTTTTTTAATTGAAAGCCGAACGTGATTGGTCAAGATGTGTGAGAACAGGCATGGCATGAGGGAGAGTGTCAGGGGAAGGAGACAGTGAGGCACTGAAGTGAAAAAAAAAACGGCTCCCTAAATCGGCTCCCAACGAGGAGCCGGCTCTTAGAACCGGATCGTCCGCGACCGACACATCACTAGTAGTCAGAAAACTGAGCTATTGTGAAACTGTTGGAAAAGGGTGCACAGAAAATGTATATACAGTCACTAATATAAACTTATACACTATAATGGATGCTTATTATGAATTTACTTACTGTGTGTGAGCTCCAAAGCCACAGTGAGCAGGGGTGGACACACCCCTCAGCTGTCTGGGTGCAGCAGTTTCACTTCAACATGTGCAACATAACACACCTGTGTCTCATCCTATCTATGGATTATCTATCTATAACCGCTGCAGCATGGTTTCCTGTTTTGGCCGTTCAGATTGTTTATCCTTTTATTGCACCAGGTTTCTACAGCCAAAGTTATAATTTCCACAGATAGGATGGGGTGACTTTTCAAAAATCCAGTTTTTGTCACTCCCTGTGTGCTCACAGCATCTTCTAATGACCTTTTTTTTTTGCCCCCCTAATCAGAATGTCTGGCATTCCCCACGGTGTCACAGTCAGCCGAGGCAGACACACCCCTTCAGCTCCACGTTGCATGTCACTCTACTGTACACAGTTTCACATGTGTGAACATAACAATTTTTTTTACAAACTTTATATGATTATTATTATTATTATTATTGTTATTAGAGGAGCACAGCATAAGAGGCAAAATTCGGGACAAATAAACCCACCAACACACAGGTGAAGGAAAAGATATTTAAATGCATGCACTGCTTCACAGGTCATAATGTGTCATTTTATGAATCGGATAAAATGTTGCTTACAATTGACAGCTAAAGCTGGAAAAGACTGTTTTTTTTTTTACTTTTCACTTTGCCTTCTTTATTTAGATTTATTGTCTTATTTAGAGTGTTATCAGTCAAGTTCTCCATCAGTGGCATTAAATATCAATACAAATAAGTGTTTTTGAATCGTGTTCTTGATCTTAAAGACCGTTTTCATTATAATGTGATCTGTGGTGTATGAACTAATTAATTAGCATTCACTGTTTTTGTAGAAATCAAACCTCTGCTTTTGATTCCAGCTGTGAATTCCACTCATAATCATATTTTCTATAACAATCAAGTCTCCAAAGCAGCCTAACAACAAGTAACAATGAGCAAATGAAGTATCGCTGTATGAATAAATCTGAGCATACTATACTTTAACCATATAATAGCAATCATGTGACCCAAATCATATGAATCAGACTGCATGAGCATCTCAGCTCAGAGATAATGTGATTTAAGTTCATCACTTGAACACGTATTTATGGTTTACAGATATGAAACGGTGCTAAGAACACATGGAGAGCTCCCATATATATGTAGAGAGAGAGTTTCCCTGGTGTGAACTGTGTTTCCAAACCTGAGTTCACACTCGTCTTTCTTGGCATAGCTCTGTGACTTTGCTGCAGGTTTCATTAGAAGCAGAGTGATGAATTTGGAAGACCACGTTTCCAACAGCAGGATGTCAGAATTAGCTCGTGGCATGTCGAAAGGAGGTTTCCTTCAGTGGGTTAGTTTGTCGCTTTGTAAACACTCCAGCTTAGCCTCCTGTTTCTGGCTGGGCTCCTGTTTCGATGCTTTTATACAGTGAATCCAGAAAATGGTGAAAACAAAGGCAGTTCAGTGAGTTCATGTCTCACACAGATGGCCTGGCATATGTGTACTCACTTTCTATAAATGCTCAGACTGAACAACAACATGGATCCGGCTGTACGCATTCTCTTCTGCTCTTCCTGAGTTTACATGAATCTATTCAAGAACGAGTTTACACGAGCCCGACACGGGGAAATGAATTCATCGTGTTTGCTATTATGATTTCCTTTGACAGGAAAAATAGAGCATGTCAGTATCTCACCACTTATTTCATCCCTTATAGCAAGTCCAGGATGGAAATGAAGCTACAGGCCTGAGCTCCTCTAGCTATCCCTGTCCTTAAGTGGATGCATTGAAGACGGCGAGATGAAAACAAACTTGCAGTTTAACACCTTCTACCTGTTTATCTCACAGTGGAGCGAAAGCTTTCTTCCACTTCACGACACAATAGAGAAAGACAGACTGGATGGTGTGACTAACAGGCTTTTCTGTTTGTCTCTTAGTCATCAAACGAAGTTCATTAAAGAAGACAGTCACACTGTGATCTGTTTACTGCAGCCAGCTACTGTAGAGGCCCACTGAGACTCCACTGACAGACTTCACAATGAGATTACAAGATTACAGTCAGTGTGGACATGTGTTCCCTGCGCCTAATTTGATTAAAACTCCCACCTAACTGCATGTTACTGCTCATCCAACTGTATATAGATGAATCAGGGGCTTTGTGTGGTACCACAGCAGCTCACGTTAATGAGTTTCTGTAATTCATTAGCGTGTTACAAAACATGATCTCTTCAAGGAAGGCTTGACTAATCGCAAATTTTATTTAGGAATATAAAAGCCAGGAAATCCTTCTTTAAATCAAAGCTGTGGGTAAATAACGGTGCTATAATTACTCTGCCCTATCTACAGTACTAGATCTATAAAAACACAAGTACAAAGTAGATTACCAAAGTATTTTAATGCCTTTTCCCTGTTGCTATGTTTTGGAGCCTTAAAATACAGAATGCAAAAATAAGGCTGTCATCAGTGCTGATTAATCTAAAATTATGTCATTTGGTCATAAAATTGGTCATAACTGAAGATGTAACATAATGGTGGTGCTAAATATGATGCTTGCGTGGCTAAAAATACAAACACCCAGAGCATATGAAACTGAAATGCTGGAAACTTTGGAAAAAATAGGTTTGGTAAATGTCCTTTAATGGTGTTTCAACAAGAAATATTTTGCATAATAACTGTCATTGTTGCCTAAGATGTTTTTTTTTTTTTCATTTTTCCAATCTGTGATGTTTAATGCAATGGTTCCTGCCCCCTTAAAATAAAGCTATGTTTACTCGTGACCGCTTGTCAGAGGTTGTATGTCTACAAGTTGCCAACAAGACATAATCCATAATTCATTATAAAGGAAAATGTATCCACAAAAGAAAAAGCAGAAAGCCTTACTTAGAATATGCAATGGGCAGGAAATGCACAAACAACGCAAAAGGCCCTGTTTAGAGCCAGCGTTTAGTTTGTCTGTTCTGGGCTCCTGTAGAAACATGGTGGTTCAATATGGCGGCCTCCAAAGAAGAGGACCCCTCGTGTCTGTATATATAAAAAGCTCATTCTAATGTAACAAACATAACAATTCTTATTTTCAGGTGATTATACACTCATGGAAAACATGGTTGTCTATATTATATTCAATTTTTGTCATATTCTATAAATACAGCCATCTAAATATGACACACTGGACCTTTAACCCATTCCAGGAGTTATTTTTGGTCTGCACTACTCCCTCAACTTGCCTCAAGTGCTTCTTCTCAGCCAGCGATTTACTACGATACCCAGAAGACCTTAACAGCCCACAGAGGACCGACATGAACTCGTTTCATTCAGCTGAGTTTACACGAGGAAGTGGAGAAAGAGAGAAGCAGCGACAGAGATGGCTCAGCAGGTGTGAGAGAGTGGGTTTTTCCAGCGGAGCAAACACAGACTCATGCTAAAACTGAAACCTAATATTAATTCTGACCTACTGTCAGGGGAGATATTGGTATTTCTACCTGTTTGATGGATTTCTCCCCAAAGTTGTGCTGAAATTACTTTAATCTTTAATGTAACATCATTTTAGTTAAGCCAGTTTTCTGTGGGGATAATATGTTTTTGTATTGAATTGACCCCGGAGCATTAGAAAAGGGGATTAAGCTCAGTGTGTCTGCATGCTGTACAGTATGATGGACTATTGTATAATTCAGAGCTACAGGGGATCAGTAGCTAATGTGGATTAGAGGCCCTTTTAGTGCTATACTCTTTTAACATTGATGTGGTTGGGGAAGAGCTTTCACACAGCCGACTGGTTCCCCAGGTTACAACATGCATGCCCATGTGCACCACCACCAAAACCAACACCTCCCATACACACACACACACACATATAGACATGCAAAGTACTGTCACATGACTGGGCAGGGCCTGTAGGTGTGGTAGGTCAGTCTGTTAAACAGGGATTACAGGGGAAGGAGAACCTCTCTGTGCTTCAACCTCTCTCCTCCTACAACTTCATAACACAGAGAAGAAAGCTGAAGCAGAATGGGAAGAATCTGTGGACACGGGTAAGTGTAAAAAATAATCTATGGATGCTTGTGTAATTAATGAATGGATTGTAAATGTTTGAGCATGGAAGGACGCAGGCTTTTTAAAGCACTAATCCCTCTTACTCAAGAAACAGTGTAAGCTTATTTGGCTGAAGACAGACGGGCTGGATGGACCATGTCCTGTATGAGTCACTAAGATATTGTTGATAAAGATGACTGTTTATTGTATGGTTGTAGTATTAATCTAATGCATATTAACTCTACAGCATACAGAAAAATAGCACTTTTATTTGGCTTTATTTATATTCAGCTTACTGTAATACTTGTATTGAGCAGGAATAATAATAGAAATAAATACACAAACGTTATAATTTATCAGTATACATACATGAATACGTGTATGAGTCAATTAACAGCTAAATAAATAATGTGGCTTTAATTTTTAACGAAAAAAATCGACTGTATTATTTTTATATGTAGCTATTTTTTTAAACATATGCAAATAAACAATTATCAAAATTCAATATATATATATAGGGAATTTGGATAATTTTTGTTGTGGGTTAATATATATATATATATATATATATATATATATATATATATAATTGTTGATAATTGTTGTTGTATATATATACAATTATACACTTAATATATATAGAAAAAAATGTGCAAAAAATGTTTAACATTGAAACAAAAAACATATCTATCCGATATATATATATATATATATAGATATATATATATATCTATCGTAAGGGCATCGTGTGGGTTTTGTTGATGAACAGACACGCGCAGCTGCGTTGTGTTGTCGTCACGCTCCGCCGAGCGCCTCGAGGGCGTTGACTTTAATCAAACTGTTTAAAGAGCCTGTTCCTGTGTGACGTTCAAGAACCACGCTGGGGCTCAAAGGTGGAGACAGAGGGTGGGTGAATTCCTGGAGGGGGGGGGGTCGGTTGGTGTTGGAAGGAGCTGCAAACGTTCATATTAGTGCTCATGATTCAGGTTTGAAGGACGCTTTGAGAGTTTGTTTTCATGTGGAAGTAGTTTTGTTGGATTTGGACTGTGATGTGTCACCACTGAGGAAGAGGCTATTCAGGTAACCCTTGATGTGATTGAGAAAATTAAACTATTTTCAGATTGGAAATGAATATCAGCTGTTTTTCTTCAATATATTTGAATTTTTTGAACTGCTAGTTGGACATACATTACTTTATCTTTTTAGATTTGCCATATTTTTCTTAGAAACTTTCTAAGAAATATTATATTTTTTGTTCGTGTCTTTTGCCGTTTGCACCCAGGGATACGAGGGAAACGCTATTTCAGTTCTCTGTATGTCCTGTACATATGGCAGCATTGACAGTAAAGTTGACTTGACTTACCTTTTGTCTCAGGTGAATTCTCAAGACAATTAATTGAGTCAGTGAATAACCCAATGCGAGTTAAAGCCAAGCCTTCAGATCTCATATTTGAAATGTTTCAAGCAGTTGTAAGACGTCGCTCATCGGGTGAGGTGTGGCATCACTCTTAAATATAACTACTGAAATATTTCTTCTCTCTCAGGAAATTCACCTGACCTCCGAAAAACAGCATCACATCTGGACAAAGTTTCCTTGAAGGTCCCTCGTGATGGATGAGCAGGAGAATCCTTTGGAAAGAGACCACTGTCTGTCCGTGGTTCTGCCAGGGGGGCTGGAGAAGAACACCACAGTGCATGGAAGGTAGGTTATATTATAAACCGTGACCTGGTCCCTGCTAGTTTAGACTGCATTACACGAAATGTAGGATCCAGTGTTTTTGGAGCCATACAAGGGATAAAATCAGGGTATCTTGATTTTTATCTGGCTGGAGTGCCCCTTTAACCTGGTCTTGGTCTCAGCTGCTATTGGATGTTCAGATCTCTGTTGTTCCTAAAGAAACTCCTGTATCTTTTTTTTGTATGCATTGAGAGATTTTTGCATGGTTTGCTGAGAACCCTGATGATCTTGATAACATTACAATAAGACATAGGTTATTTATTTGTTTTCTTTCTTTGAATCAACCCAACAGTAAACCCGTGATGGACTTACTGGTGACCCTCTGTGCAAGCTACCACCTGAATCCATCCGACTACACCGTCGAGGTTCTTTCGCCCAACAGGAACAACATTGGCTTCAAACCAAACTCTCCTATTGGCTCACTAGAAGCGGAGAAGATCGTGCTGAAGCCCAGAAGTGTGGAGGAAAAGATAAGGAGGCCGTACATGCCTGAGGTACAAAGAAAAGTGTTTCTCTCATAGTATACATAACTGGAAGACATAACCAATGAGAACTGAACATTTATCTCTCTTTGCAGGCGTCTGTACGTCTGTTGATAAACTACAATAAGTCCCATAAGACCGTGGTGCGAGTGAATCCCAGAGTGCCCCTTGAGATGCTGCTGCCGGTGGTGTGTGACAAGTGTGAGTTTAACTCTGAAACAACCATCTTATTGAGAGACTCTCATTCCAAAGAGCCGCTGGACCTGACCAAGACTTTAAATGAACATGGCCTGAGGGAGCTTTTCGCCAAAGACACAGCTGAGGTTCAAGACCAACCCAAGACACCTGAACCAGGTATGTTAGACAACATAACATTTGTGTACCAAAATTGGCACCACAATGCTTGTCATGTTTGTTTTTTATTTGCTTTGTTCTTGTTCTCATGCTCTGACGGTCAACATATGTCATCTAGAGGAAGTTAATTAGGCATTTCGTGTCTAACCTGTTTATGTATATATGTGTTTAGACTGTGCAGTCTGATCTGATAATGGCATTGTTTTCTGTCTGAAACAGCTGTCACGCCAACAGAGGTCATCTCGCCACCTCCTCTACAAGGTAACACACAAATACAATGATGCACAGTGTCCGTGTTATCCACTCTTTCTGCTACAGATCCTTTATTGATCGGAATCTTTCATCTTAGACCTGCCAAAGAGGGTGAAGAAACAGAAGGAGAACACAGGATTCCTCAGCTTATTCAGACGAGGGAAGAAAAAACCTGAAACGGTACAGTATGTTGTCAGCTTGTGGCAGGCTATGATGGTTACTTAAATCTGCTTGTCACTAAACTGTACGTTCCCCTCCTTGTAGGAAGTGGCAGGGAGTCTTCCGGCTTCACCTGGCCTCAACAAACAAGTGAACGGGCAGGATGTTTCCACTTGGAAAACCCCTCCAGCAGATATGCCCAAGAAGAGACGAGCCCCTCAGCCGCCCATGAGCGTGTCACAGAGCGTGCCTAGCAACCTCAGTACCTGTCATCTGAGAGGAACGCCGGTGGGTTCAACTTCCACCAAGGGATGGAGGTTTGTGTCTCACAAGCAATCCTCTAATAATGCCATTGTCTTTCTGTAGAGATCTGCTGAATCCACCTTAAGGAGTACCAAGCGGAGGGCCCCACCTCCTCCCAGTGCAAACACCAACCAGGAGGTGCAGGTGGACACTGAGGTTAAAGGTAAAATCTTCATTGATAGTTAAGGAGCACTCATTTTAATGGTAAAGATTGAACTCTTAGCCTGTTTAACACTTAAAACAAACAATAAAATTCAGACCGTCCAAATGCAGCCTGATCCCAATGGTGAGCTTTGTGTTTATTTTGCCATCTAGTGGTGATGGGTGGTCGAGCAGCAGATATGAAATATGCTGGTACAATAATCCCAATTGACCTTTTACAGTATTTCAGTGGAAATCAAAAGGGGTTTAGAGTGGGGTGAATTCTTGTGTCAGACCAAATCCTTACGGCTTCAGTCAGCGGCGCGCGAGGTCAAGAGAGATTGAAGTTAAATCAAGATTAAAATGTCAAAGCGAATGGCATCAAATAGAAGATTTAGCAGTTAAATCCAGCGCAAAACACAGCTTTTTTTATCAGTCAGAACAATTTAACCCCCGTTCAGGGCAATTAAAGTGACCCAGAGAGCCTTGTTCATAGAACATATTGGCTTCAGGCTGCTCCAGGATAAATCCCTCTATTGTCCGAGCTTTCATTCCCCCTGCATTAGTCTGTCTGACATGCTTTCACCACCTGGCTTCAGGTTCTCTCCGTACACGGCTTCTTTTGACTGATTTTTGCTTGCTTTACTTGAATGGACAATGATCATTTAGGTTATTAAGCACAAGAAGCGCTTCAAAGTTTCAGTGCTCTAATTATCGCTCTAAATTGCCTCCAGCGGCGTCGGCGTCTTGGTTCACTCCCTTGTTTTCTTTTAGCCACGCTCGTGCAACACTCTGCTGAGTCTGTATCAATCCTAGGCTGCAAAAACAACTCCCAGTAAAGAGTTGACGATGACATTCTTGATCCTGTCCTCCTACACTTACATAACCATGGTCTGTTCCGATCAGAATCACATTTTCACATTTTGAGATTTCACTGTTTCTGACTGAAGATCGCCGCCCTAAAGCCGAGCTGTTTCTCCTCCCTGCTTACAGACTCTGTGTTACCTGATGGGGTGATTGATTGAGGGCTGCTGCTGCTGCTGCTGCTGCTGTCGTCTCCTTTTCCTCTCCTCCTTCCACCATCCCTATTCTTCCTCCTCCGTCCTCCTCCTGCGTTGGCCTCTTCTTCCTCCTTCCCATCTTTAGTGGCTTTTATGGATGTCTGTCACTGTTGCCCACTGCACTTAAATCATTTGTCCTCTTTTGATTTGGGTTTTATTTCCGTGGAAATTCTGTAACTTTTGTGTATTTTCCTTTTTAATGGGTTGGATTTAAACTAATTGTTGTGCCTTTTAATTCAAATCAGAAGACAGGTGAACAGTAGTATTTGATAAATGAATCATTTATTTTGGTAAATTCTTACTTTTCTTTCATTCTTGTTGTAAAATGATAAATGTTCTGTTTCCCAAAATCATGCTTTTATGTTCCATGCTTATTTCCGTCTCGTCTTTATAGTTCTACCTATTGTATGTTCATATTTTTTATATATTTATGTTTATGATTCTTTTATCTCGACTCTTCTGCTGACTCATTTAGACATTCTGCTTTTTCAGAAAATGTAACATTTTACGATTTTATATTCAGGAATTTTTCATTGAAAATGTAACATTTTACGATTTTATATTCAGGAATTTTTCATTAATCTGTTCGTTTTATTACAATAAAATTGTGAATTATTAATTTAACTTTATTGAAAAATGTGTTTGTCTGTAAAATTTCTATAAACCAACATTTCCTAGACCCCTTTAATTTGAAAAATTCCATCTTACTAAGTCTTTCCTGTTTCTCCAGGGACTCCAGCCTCCCTGAACACTGTGGAGGAGCTGAGAGAAAGCGACGAGTCAGACTCACTCTCCTCATCTTCATCACCACATCCATCACAGCCGCGGTCATCCTCATCCTCCTCACGTCCATCGTTGGCTCATCTCTGCGAAGCGGCTGATCCGTATCTGCCTTCGTTCCGAGGGAAAGACTTATCTGACGCCCGCTGCGCTCTTGCCAAAGTCATGACGTCCTCCGTTTCCAAACGAGTGCTGGTCAAGCGTTTGAGGAATTCCACCACCTTCCCGAAATTTTGTAATGGCTCCACCTTTATGTCCACGAGGGGTTCAGATAATGGGGTTTTCTGGGCAGAGCCAGTTCTAACAGCCAACCTTCCTACCGAGCCTGAGTGGGAGGATCCTGTACAGAGGAGAGGAATGACCACTTTCAAAGTGGTTCCCTCAATGAAAGAAAACTGCCACGATCCAGAACGCACCCTGGGTGTTCCAGATCAGATAACAGTAGAGTGTGAAGCTTCTCCACAAGCTGGCAGAAATCAAACCGAGGCCAAGGAGGATCCACGTTCTCCGGACAGATCAGAGACTGAAACACCTCCGCAGAGTCCAGAACCCTCTTCTCAGGAGACTCGCACTGCATCTCTTTCAACTCCACTTGATTTAGACACCCAGGATTGTCCAGGCTCGCCTCTTGCTGAAGTTAAGGACAGTCTTGAAAAGGAAAAGGGTGAACCTGAAGTCACATCCGAGGTGATACCAACAGCACCGTCAGATTGCAGTGATGGAGAACTTGGGTCTCTCCCACCTCCACTTGATTTAGATATCCAGGATTGTCCAGGATCACCTCCCTCAGAGGTCGGTGGCACTATAGGAAAGCCGAAGGAAGAGGATGAACCGGAGATCACATCTGAGGTGATACCAACAGCACCATCGGACTGTAGTGATGGAGAACTTGCATCTCTACCAGCTCCACTTGATCTGGACTACCAGGATTGTCCAGGATCACCTCCCTCTGAGGTGGAGGATATATTTGAAAAACCGAAGGAGGAGGATGAACCTGAAGTCGCATCTAAGGTGATACCAGCAGCACCGTCAGACTGCAATGATGGAGAACTTCTCAGTGATGTTCAGATCAACTCAGAGGATCAGAGTGAATTTCCCCAAAGCCCTAGTAGACAGTCTGTAAGTCCAGATATGGACCATTGTGGTTCATGCACTGAGGAGAGGGAAGTTGAGGAGGAAGAGTTGCAAGAAGAAGATGAAGACGAAGACAGCTTCCCTCCCCCTCCTCCACCTGTCTTCTTTGAAGACATAGAAGTCATTGAAGAGGGTAGAGAAGTCACTACTACTGAGAAGTCTGCCGCTGCACCAAACGCTCTGGACAGGATGATGGCAGCCCCATCCAAATTTGCACAAGCGGTAGCATTGGCCGTGCAAAGGTCTCGCTTCCAGCGTGGTGGTAAAGTTGTAGGCCCTCAGGACCCAAAGGGCCCGGACGATGCACTTCCCTCACCACCCAGGTCCATATACCAGTACGGTAAGTACCACTGAGCCTCACAAGACGATGGAATGATGGGTCCTACATGAACAGTCTTCAGTACTTATTCATACTGACATGAAAATGACAAACAATCAGACGTGAAACACATAATTATTCAATTCAATATAGAAGAAATCCTCACATAGTAAAAGGGGGAATAGATATGCATTTCTTTTAGTCCTCTTTGATACAAACTGACATGCAGACGTTGAATGCGTGATGACAAGTATATTTCTGGACATGTGATGCGCCTGCCCGAGGCCTTTTTAATTCCTGCCTATAGAGGGAAGACGTGTCGTAAATATTTCTGTTTTTAATCTCGCCTCTGCTGCAGGTGCCTGACCGGCTTCCTCAAACACGCTTTGAATGGAAGTCCTTGTTTAGGGTGAGGATTCAGAGCCGGCTGAGGACACCAGATTCACTTTGCGACCTCCGGATAACTTAAACAAAAGACTTCTGGTTTCTATAATCATTTTTTTTGTTTGTTTCTTTGTCTCATTGTACGTTGGACTTTATGTTCACAGGTTGAACATAAACATTTTCTGTTGTTGAGTAAGCCAAATGTACAGGACACGAGCTGTTGAACTGACAATGTCCTGTTTTTTCTTCATGTGCCAAGGCGGACAGAACGCTGACGTGAGAGCTTTTGTTTGTTTGTGTAAAACTAAAGAAAATCTACTCTCAGTACTATCCTTGTTTGTGCTTGATTTTGTTCTCTCCCTCAGGGTGTATATTTTTTTTCTGATTTTTAAGACATGAAGAATGCAGTAAAACTCATGAAATCCTGCAAGACTGTTTTGCGTTTTAGTCAGCAGGTGGCAGAAGAGCATTGTATCTAAAATGAACATCCTGACTGTGAGGTCTTTTTTTTTTTTTTCCATCATGTGAGAGCTGTGAACGCATCACAAGAGAATAAATATCTGTAAATATTGTTTTCTAATTAGCCAGAAGCAACTAATGAACTTTGATGACATTGTTTTTGATATTCAATTATATTTAAATGTTTGTCTGAAGGCTGTCTTTGTCTGAGAATCCACCTCCCCTTTTTCAAGGACTTTCCCAGAACAAAAACCTACATGCAATATTTAACGGAATATGAGAATTTCCAGCAACAAAATGGAGGAAAAAAAAAAAATCCTTGTTGGAAGCTTCAGTTTCATGCCAAGCATCTCAACACCTTCCTGAATAAACTCAGTCCACTTTGCTCACATGCACACACTGTTATGTCTTTAACGGAGCCATACCTCAGGGCAATACTGCATAGCTATACTTGGGTGCCAAAAGAATCCGCACTACTATACGTATTGATCCAGCCCTGGCCTTGGAGGAACAGCAAGGAGCTATGCGAGGTAGAGACCCAGCCAGAACCGCCTGTGGCTAAAGCTCCACGTTTGCCAGGCCTGGACTGAGTGGGCTCGCTTCAAGACTTTCTCTCTCTCTCTTTCTCTTGCTCTAACGTTCCTTGCTCCACCTGAGGAAAAAGAGAGAGAGAGCGAGGAGGACGGGTTGCTGGTGGATGATGGGAGGTGACCGTTGACCCTGTCGTGTTTCCGTGGCGCTCCCCCCAGAGGGGGCGCCCGGCCCTCAAGGGCACAGCCGTGTCACACTGCCGTTGTCATGGAGAATGCCATTACCGCCCCTAAGGGAGAGAGCCACGTCTAACGTTTAAAAGAAAAAAAAAAAGTCTGTGGAAAAAGAAACACACATGCTGGAGAGAAGCTCCTTTCCTGCCTGAAGCATGATATCCAGTGTAAGTGACAAGTCTGGCATTATCCTTTTTTTTTTTTTTTAGCAGTGAAAGGTTGAATTTCAACCTGAGCGGCGATGTTCGTGATTATGCAGACAAAAGAAAGCTGGATTCATAATGCAGTATAACACGAAATGCCTCTCTTGTCATGTACATTTATGATCCAGCACGTGACATCAGATGCTATCGGCACAGATGAACAAAAAGCAGACGTCTAACACAAAGAGGTTCCGCTGATTATCGGAGACGGGGCGGAGAGAGACGCGACCAAACAGGGTGTTCGAAATCCTGGAGGACACTTCAGTCGCATGAGCACATCCTGGTTCAAACGAATGAATGAGGAGGCCGTGGTATGAATGCAAGACACTCATCAACATACACACCGGAGCAAACGTGGACTGTTGTTGATATGACATGAACAAACTGCGAGTGTTTGCAGGATATTATATAGGCATGGATGAACATGAATTTTGGATGTCCCCATTTGTACAGCGTGTACCACTGCAACCACCGCCATGGCAACATTTTCTAACCTTACCCCACCCACGCAACCAGCATCCACTCATAACCTCTAAATGAAAAGAAACATGTAACACTTTAATACATAGACGGAACAATATCAGGAAAACACTGTTATATATTCAAAAAAGCAGCATTAGAACAGCTCTATAGTAAAAACTGTTTTAAATCATTTTACATTAGAACAGCTCTATAGTAAAAACTGTTTTAAATCATTTTAAAAAAATGAGCAACAAAACTAAAAAAAATGCATTTTTGCAGCAAACCACCTGAAAAGATGTTGTTGATTAGATTAGGTTCAACTTTAGTGTGACTGCACAAAGTACAATAACAGAGACAATGAAATGCACTATGCATATAGGATGTATAAATAACAGTGCAGATATAAACACAAATATGTTAGCAAGATATATATATAAAGTGAAATGAATACACTAAGATATATATATATAGTGTAATTATACAATGCAGGTTAATTAAGTTAATATATGTATAGTATGAACTGTACGGTGTAAGTAAAAGTAATTAAATTGGTCGCCATTATATACAGAATAAACAGCTACATTTGAACAACACTATTGGTTAGATATGGGCAGTGTAGACAGTATAAATATGTATTAGTGTGTGGGGGCATAGATGCAGCCAGCACCAGAGATGAATTACATTCAGGTAACACAGTCACCATGTATTGATTTTAATGTTCCTCATTGATCTTCATACCAGATTTCTATATAATTAATAGGATGCCATTTAACTGCACCTGTGCAGAGAGAACACGTGTACTTAAACCTAATATCAGGCACTATAGAAACTATACACAGAATGGATGCCGTATTATGTATTTACTTTACTTACTGTGTGTGAGCTCCAAAGCCACAGTGAGCAGGGTGGAAACCCCCTCAGCGTCCTGGGTGCAGCAGTATTTTCACTTAACCATGTGCAACATAACACACCGGTGGTCGCATCCTATCTATGTGATTAGCTATCTAGAACACGCGCAGCATGGTGTTCCTGTTTTTGCCGTGCAGATTTGTTTATCTTTTATAGCATAAGTTTCTATCCCTACAGCCAAGTTATAATTTCCACGATAGGATGGAAGGACTTTTCAAATCCAGTTTTTTGTCACGCCCTGTTGCTCACAGCATCTGCTAAATGACCATTTTCTGTTTTTTTTTGCCCCGCAACAAATGTCTGGCATTCCCACGGTTGTCACAGTCAGGCCGGGCAACACAACCCTTCAGCTCCACGTTGCATGTCACTCGACTGTACACAGTGTTCACGCGTGTGTGAACATAACAATTTTTTACAAACTTTATATGATTAGTTAGGATTTTGTTATTAGAGAGCACATCATAAGAGAGCAAAATTTCGGGACAAATAAACCCACCAGCCACAGTGAAGGAAAGATAGTTAAATGCATGCACTGCTTCACAGGTCTAAGGTGTAATTATATTATATTAATCGTATAAAAATTTTTTCTTACATGGACAGCTAAAGCATGGAAGAAAGACTGGTTTTTTTTTTACGTTTTTTTTTTTTCACTTTGCCTTCTTTATTTAGATTTATTGTCTTATTTGAGTGTTATCAAGTCCAGTTCCCACTCCATCAGTGCATAAATTCAATACAAATAGTGTTTTTGAATCGTGTTCCTTTGATCTTAAAGACCGTTTTCATTATAAATGTGATCTGTGGGTGTATAACTAATTATTAGCAGTCACTGTGTTTTGTAGAAAGTCAACCTCTGCTTTTTGATTCCAGCTGTGAATTCAACTCATAATCAAGATTTTCTATATACAATCAAGTCTCCAAACAGCCTAACAACAAGTAACAATGAGCAAATGAAGTAGCGCTGTATGATAAAGCTAAGCAAACTAATACTTTAACCATAGAATAGCAATCATGGTGACCCAAATTCATATAATCAGACTGCAATGAAGCATCTCAGCTCAGAGATAATGTGATTTAAGTTCAATCACTTGAACACGTAATTTATGGTTTACAGATAGGAACCGGTGCTAAGAACACATGGAGAAGCTCCCATAGATAGTAGAGAAGAGAGTTTCCCTGGTGTGACTGTGGTTTCCAAACCTGAGTTCCACAGCGGGTGGTCGTCTTTCTTGGCATAGCTCTGTGACGTGGCTTGCAGGTTCATTAGAACAGAGTGATGATTTGGAAGACCCGTTCCACAGCAGGATGTCAGAATTAGCTCGGTGGCGATTCGAAAGGAGTTTCATTTCATTGGGTTTAGTTTGTTCGCTTTGTAACACGCCGCTTAGGCCCCTCCTGTTTTCTGGGCTGGCTCGCTGTTCGATGCTTTTAATGCAGTGAATCCAGAAAACGGTGAAACAAAAGGCAGTTTTCAGTGAGTGTCATGTCTCCACAGATGGCTGGCAAATGTGTAACTCACTTTTCTAGAAATGCTCAGACGGACAACAACATGTATCCGCTGTACGCATTCTCTTCTGCTCTCCTGAGTTTCATGAATCTATTCAAGAACGAGTTTACACGAGCCCGACACGGGAAATGAATTCATCGTGTGTTTCTATGATGATTTCCTTTGACAGAAAAGAGACATGATAAGTTATCTCACTACTTTAATATTTCATCCCTCATAGCAAGTCCCAGGATGGAAATTAAGCTACAGGCCTAAGCTCCTCTAGCTATCCCTGTCCTTAAGTGGATGCAATTGAAAGACGGCGAGATGAAACAAACTTGGCAGTTTAAAACACATTCTACCGTGTTTTAGCTCACAGTGGGAGCGAAAGCTTTTCTTCCACTTCACGACACAAGAGAAGACAGACTGGATGGTGGTTGACTAACAGGCTTTTCTGTTGTCCTCGTAGTCAATCAACGAAGTTCATTAAATAAGGACAGTCGCACACTGGTAATCTGTTTTTATGCAGCCAGCTACTGTAGAGGCACACTGAGACTCCACTGACAGACTTCACAATGAAGAGTACAAGATTACGTCCAGTGTGACTGTGTTCCCTGCGCCTAATTTGATTAAAACTAAAACAGAAACTCCCACCTAACTGCATGTTAACTGCTCTCCACTGTAATATAGATGATTCAGGGGCTTTGTGGGGTACCAACAAGCACGCTCCATTAATGAGTTTCCTTATTCATTAACTGTTACAAACTGACTCTCAAGAACTTGATAATCGCAAATTTATTTAGGAAATATAAAAGCCAGGAAATCCTTCTTTAAAAACTCAAAGCTGTGGGTAAATAACTTTCCTATAATTACTCTGTCTGGCCCTATCTACAGTACAACTAAGAAAACACAAGACAAAGTAGATTAACCAAAGTATTTTAATGCTTTTCCCTGTTGCTATGTGTGGAGCCTAAAATACAGAATGATGCAAAAATAAGGCTGCCATCAGTGCTGAGTAATCTGAAATTATGTCATTTGTTGGGTTCATAAAATTGGTCATAATTGAAGATGTAACATAATGGTGGGTGCTAAATATGATGCTAGCGGGGCGAAAAATACCCACAAGACAAAAACCAGAGCATATTGAAACTGAAATGCTGGAAACGTTGGAAAAAAAGGTTTTGGTAAATGTCCGTTAATGGTGGTTTCAACAAGAAATATTTTGCATAATAACTGTCAATTGTTGCCTAAGATGTTTTTTTTTTTTCCTTCCTTTTTCCAATCTGTGAATGTTGTATGCAATGGTTCCTCCCCCTTAAATCAAGCTAATGTCTACAGGTCGACAAGTTTGCCAACGCAAGCATAATCCAGATTTCTCAGACATTTTGGGGTGGATTTTTTGGGGCCTGAACAGGAAAATGTTCTTAACAAAGGAAAAGCAGAAAGCCTTACTTAGAATATGCAATGGGCCAGGGAAAGCACAAAAACACGCAAAAGGCCCTGGGTAGAGCCCAAAAGCGTTTAAGTTGGGTGTCTGTTCTGGGCTCCTGTAAGAAACATGGTGGGTTTCAATATGGCGGGCCCCAAAGAAGAGGACCCCCCCGCCGTGTCTGTATATATAAAAAGACTCATTCTAATGTAAAAGACAGACATTCTTATTTGCAGGTGTTATAAACACTCTGTGACACACTGGTCTATATATTAAATCTCAAATATCAATTTTTTTGTCATATCTAATAGGAATACAAGCCATCTCAAATCCATAGGCCCCAGCTGGACCTCCACGGGAGCTGGCCCTTTAATAACCCCATTCCCGGAGTTATTTTGGTCGCACCCTGCAAACTTGTGGCTGCAATGCAAACAAACAACCTCCCTCAAACTTTCCTCAGGTGCTTCTATTTCGTTCTTCTTCTTCTCATCCTTCTCAGACAGCCGATTTCTATACAATCCCCAGAGACCTTACCGCCCACGAGGGACCCGACAATAACTCTCGTTTGTCATACATTCAGCTAGCGTTTACAGACGAGGAAGTGGGAGAATAAGAGGCAAGCGACGAGATGGCTCGCAGTTGTGTGATAGAGTTGGTAGAGATTGGGGGATTTTCCCAGCCGGGCGGAGCAAAACACAGACTCACAAATGCTAAAAAAAAACTGAAACCACCTAATATTAATTCTACCTACTGTCAGGGGAGATATTGGTAAGTTTCTAATCTAACCTGTTTTGGATGGATTTCTTTCTTCCCCAAAGTTGGCTAAATTACTTTAATCTTTAATGTACAATCATTTTAGTTAAGGCCAGTTTTCTGTGGGGATAATATGTTTTTGGTATTGAATTGACCCCTGCATTAGAAAGGGGATTAGTCAGGGGTTGTCCTGCCATGCTGTAAGTATGATGGACTATTGTAGTAATTCCATCAGCTAAAGGGGATCGAGCTAATGTGGATTAGAGGCCCTTTGAGTGCTATACTCTTTTAACATTGATGGGGTGGGGGAAGGAGCTTTCACACAGCTCTACTAGTTCCCGGTTAACAACATGCATGCCCATGTGCACCACCACCAAAACTAACACCTCCGCATACACACACACACACATAAGACATGCAAAAGTACTGTCACATGACTGGCATTGGCCTGTAGGTTTAGTTAGGGGTCAGTCTGTTAACAGGGATTAACAGGGGAAGGAGAACCTGCTCTGTGGCTTCAACCTCTCTCCCCCCTCCACAACTTCAGAACACATAGCAGAAAGCCTGAAAGCAGATGGGAAGAATCTGTGGACCGGGTAAGTGTAAAAAATAATCTATGGAATGCTTGTGTAATTAATGAAATGGATTGTAAAATGTTATAGCATGGAAGGACACAGGCTTTATTAAAGCACTAATCCCTCTTTACTCAAGAAACGTGTAAGCTTATGTGGCTGAAGACAGACGGGCTGGATGGACCATGTCCTGTAGGAGTCACGAAGAAGATGTTGATAAGATGAACGTTTATTGTATGGGTTGTAGTATTAATCTAATAATAAATCACTCTAACAGCAGGCCCTAAGCTATTCTTTAGAAAAAGAGCACTTTTTTTGCTTTATTTATATTCAGCTTCTGTAATTACTTGTATTGAGCAGATAATACTAGAAATAACTACACAACGTTAATAAATTTATCAGTATACATACACGATCCGTGTATGAGATCGTTAACAGCGTAAATAAAATAATGTGGCTTAATTTTGAAACGAAAAAAAATCGACTGTATTTATTTTTATATGTAGCTATTTGTTTTGAACATATGCAAATCAACAATTCATCAAAAGTCATAATATATATATATATATATATTGAATTTTGATAATTGTTGTGTGGTTAATATATATATATATATATATATATATATATATATTATATATAATTGTTGATAATTGGTATGTTGTCTATATAACAAATTATACATTATATATAGATATACTATATACTATATATATATCTATTATATAGTCATTAAGATATATACTATATAGATCTATTGGCACGTGTGGTTGGTTGATGACAAGACCGCGCAGCTGCGTTGTGTTTGTCGTCACGCTCCGCCGAGCGCCCTCGAGGGCGCTGAACTTTGAATCAAACTGTTTAATAAAAGAGCCTGTTCCTTGGGACGTTCAAGAACCACGAGACCGGGGCGCAAAGGTGGAGACAGAGGGTGGGTGGAATTCCTGGAGGGGGGGGTCGGTTGGTGTTGGAAGGAGCGGCAAACGTTCATATTAAGTGCCTGCATGATTCAGGTTTGAAGTCGCTTTGAGAGGTTTGTTCTGTGCGAAGTAGTGGTGTATTGGATTTGGACTGTGATGTGTCGACCACTGAGGAAGAGGCTATTAGGTACAACCTTGATGTGATTGAGAAAAATTTAAACTTTTTCAGTTGGAATTGAATGCAGCTGTTTTCTTCTATATATGAATTTTTGCAACTGTCTGAGTTGGACATAACATTACTTTAATCTTTTAGATTGTCCATATGTTTTCTTAGAAACTTGTATATATTATATTTTTTGTTCATGTCCTTTTGCTGTTTGCACCCAGGTATACGAGGGGAAACGCTATTTCATTTTCTATGTCTGTACATATGGCAGCATGGGACAGTAAAGTTGACTTACTTACCTTTGTGTCTCAGGTGAATTCTGTCCGTGCGTTCTCTGTTATTTTGTCTGACATTTTAAACCGGCCATACAAAGTCTTAATTGCAGGACAGTGAATAACCCAATGCCGAGTTAACAGCCCAAGTCCTTCAGATCTGCATTCTTGAAATTGTTTCGAGCGATTGTAAGAGCGTCGGCTCATCGGGTGAGGGTGTGGCAATCACTCCTTAATATAACCTACGAAATATTTCTTCTCGCAGAGAAATTCACCTGACCTCCGGAAACAGGCATCAACATTGGACAGGAGTTTTCCTTGAGGTTCCCTCTGATGGATGAGCAGGAGAATCCGTTGGAAAGAGAACACTGTCGTCCGTGGTTCTGCCAGGGGGGCTGGAGAAGAACACACAAGTGCATGGAAGTTAGGTTCATATTATAAAAAAACCGTGCCTGGTCCCTGCCTAGTTTTAGACTGCATATACACGAAATGTTGGATCCAAGTGTTTTTGGAGCCATACTAAGGGATAAAAATCAGGGGTATCTTGATGTTTTATCTTGGCTGGAGTGCCCTTTAAACCTGGGTCTCTGGTCTCAGCTCGCAGTGACTTTGGATGTTCAGATCTCTGTTGTTCCTAAAGAAACTCCTGTATTTTTTTTTTGTATGCATGAGAGATTTTTGCATGTTTGCTGAGAACCCGCGATGCTCTTTGATCACATTACAATAAGACATGTTATTTATTTTGTTTCTTTCTCCTTGAATCAACGCAACAGTAAGAAACCCACCCGTGATGGCTACTGGTGACCCCTCTGTGCAGCTACCAAAACCTGAATTCATCCGACTACAAACCAAACAACACCGTACGGGCCGAGGGTCGTTCTTTCGCCCCACAGGAACAACATTGGGCCTTCAAAACCAACCGAACTCTCCTATTTCTGTGGCCGATCACTAGAAAGCGGAAAGAAAGATCGTGCTGAAGCCCGAAGTTTGGAGGAAAAGAAAAGGAGGCGTACATGCCTGAGGTACAAAGAAAAGTGTTTCTCTTCACAAGTATATACATAACTACTGGAAGAAGACATACCAATGGTACGCTACGAACATTTATCTCCTCCTTGCAGGACGTCTTAAGTCTGGGTGAAAACTACACATAACAGTCTACCATACAGACCGTGGTGCGAGTGAATCCCCCAGAGTGGCCGTCCTGCTGGCCTAGATGCTGGCTGCCGGTGGGTTTGATGACAAGTGTGAGTTTTAACCATAACTCATCATGAAAAAACAACCATCTTTATTGAGAGACTATCATTCCAAAGAGCCCTGAACCTGACCAGACGTTTTAAATGAACACGGCCTGAGGAGCTTTTCGCCAAAGACACAGCTGAGGTTCAAGACCAACCCAAGAATACAACGCTGCCATTCTTAAACCACATACATTTTTTTACCAAATTGGCACCACAATGCTTGTCATGTTTGTGTTTTTATTTGTTTTGTTCGTGTTCTCGTGCTCTCCGTCCAACATATGTCATCTAGAGGAAGTTAATTAGGCATTTCGTGTCTAACCTGTTTATGTAAGATATGTTTTAGACTGTGCAGTCTGATCTGATAATGGCATTGTTTCACTGTCTGAAAACAGCTGTCACGCCAACAAGGTCATCTCGCCACCTCCTCTACAAGGTAACACACAAATACAATGATGCACGTGTCCGTGTTTATCCCTCTTTCTGCTACAGATCCTTTATTGATCGGAATCTTTCATCTTCAGACCTGCCAAAGAGGGTGAAGAACAGAAGGAGAACACAGGATTCCTCAGCTTATTCAGACGAGGGAAGAAAAACCTGAAACGGTAGACAGTAATGTTGCAGCTTGTGGCAGGCTATGATGGTTACGTAATCTGCTTGTCACTAAACTGTACGTTCCCTCCTTGTAGGAATGGCAGGGAGTCTTCCGGCTTCACCTGGCTCAACAAACAAGTGAACGGGCAGGATGTTTCCCTTGGAAAACCCCTCCAGCAGATATGCCCAAGAAGAGACGAGCCCCTCAGCCGCCCATGAGCGTGTCCCCAGAGCGTGCCTAGTAAAACCTTATAACTGTCATCTGAGAGGAACTCCCGTGTGGTTTTAACTTCCACCACAGGCATAAGGCTTTGGTCTCACAGCATCCTCAATAATGCCATTGTCTTTTTGTAAAGATCTGCTGAATCCACCTTAAGGAGTACCAAGCGGAGGGCCCCACTCCTCCCTGTGCAACACCAACCAGGAGTTGCAGGTGGACACTGAGGTTAAAGGTAAAATCTTCATTGAAGTTAAGGAGCACCCATTTTAATGGTAAAGATTGAACTCTTAGCCTGTTTCAACACTTAAAAAAAACAAAAAATTTCAGACCGTCCAAATGCAGCCTGATCCCAGGTGCGCTTTTGTTTTTATTTGCCATCTAGTGGTGAATGGGTGGTCGAGCAGCAGATATGAAATGCGGGTAACATAATCCCAATTGAACCTTACAGTATTTCATGGGACAATCAAAGGGGTTTAGAGTGGGGTGATTCGTGTGTCAACCAAATCCTTACGGCTTCAGTCAAGCGGCGCGCGAGGTCAAGAGAGAGTGAAGTTAAATCAAGATAAAAAAAATGTCAAAGCGACTGGCACAAATGGAAAATTTAGCAGTTAAATCCACGCAAAACACAGCTTTTTTTTATCAGTCAGAACAATTAAAACCCCCGTTCAGGGCAATTAAAGTGACCCCAGAGAGCCTTGTTCATAGAACATATTGGCTTCAGCTGCTCCAGGATAAATCCCTCCATGTCCAAGCTTTCATTCCCATGCATAGTCTGTCTGACATGCTTTCACCACACCTGGCTCAGGTTTCTCTCTCCGTACACGGCTCTTTTGACTGATTTTGCTTGCTTTACTGACAATGGACAATGATCATTTAGGTTTATTAAGCACAAGAAGCGCTTCAAGTGTTCAGTGCTCTAATTATCGCTCTAATTGCCTCCAGCGGCGTCGGCGTCTTGGTCACTCCCTTGTTTTTTCTTTTAGCCACGCTCGTGCAACACTCGGCTGAGTCGTATCAATCAGGCTGCAAAAACAACTCCCAGTAAGGAGTTGACGATGACATTCTGATCCGTGTCCTCCAACACTTACATAACCGTGGTCTGTTCCGATCAGAATCACATTTTCACGTTTTTGAGATTTCACTGTTTCTGACTGAAGATCGCCGACCTAAAGCCAGCTGTTTCTCCTCCCTGCTTACAGACTCTGTGGTTACCTGAGGGGGGTGATTGATTGAGGGCTGCCTCGTGCTGCTGTCGTCTCCTTTTCCTCTCCTCCTTCCACCATCCCTATTCTTCCTCCTCCGTCCTCCCCTGCGTTGGCCTCTTCTTCCTCCGTCCCATCTTTAGTGGCTTTATGGATGTGTGTCACTGTTGCCCATGCACTTAAATCATTTGTCCTCTTTTGATTTGGGTTTTATTGTTCCGTGGAATCTGTACTTTGTGTGTTTTTCCTTTTAATGGGTTGATTTAAACTAATGGTTGGGGCCTTTTAATTCAAATCAGAAGACAGGTGAACGTAGTATTTGATAAATGAATCATTTATTTTGGTATTCTTACTTTCTTTCATTCTTGTTGTAAAATGATAAATGTTCTGTTTCCAAAAATCATGCTTTTATGTTCCATGCTTATTTCCGTCCTGTCTTAAGTTCTACCTATTGTATGTTCATGTTTTTAATATATTTATGTTTGATTATGAGTCTTTTAATCTCGAATCTCTTCTGGACTCATTTAGACATTCTGCTTTTCAGAAATGTAACATTTTACGATTTCCAGGAATTTTTCATTAATCTGTTTCCTTTTTATTACAATAAAATGTGAATAATGAATTTAACTTATTGAAAAATGGGTTTGTCTGCAAAATTTCTTTAAACCAAACACTTCTTCAGACCCTTTTAATTTGTGAAAAATTCCCATCTTACTAAGTTCTTTCCTGTTCTCCAGGGACCCAGCTCCCTGAACACTGTGGAGAGCTGAGAGAAAGCACGAGTCAGACTCACTCTCCTCATCTTCATCACCACTCAGCCACACAAAGCCGCGGTCATCCGCCTCCTCCTCACGTCCATCTTGGCCTCATCTCCTGCGAAGCGCGTGATCCGTATCTGCCTTCGTTCCGAGGGAAAGACTTATCTGACGCCCCGTGCGCTCTTGCCAAAGTCATGACGTCCTCCGTTTCCAACGAGTGCTGGTCAACGTTTGGAGGAATTCCACCACCTCCATTCCGAAATTTTTGTAATGGCCCCACCTTTATGTCCACGAGGGGTTCAGAAATGGGGTTTTCTGGGCAGAGCCAGTTCTAACAGCCAACTTCCTACCGAGCCTGAGTGGGAGGATCCTGTACAGAGGAGAGGAATGAACCACTTTCAAAGTGGTTCCTCAAGGAAAGAAAACTGCCACGATCCAGAACGCACCTTGGGTGTTCCAGATCAATAACAGTAGAGTGTGAAGCTTCCTCCTCAGCTGGCAGAATCAAACCGAGACCAAGCAGGATCCACGTTCTCCGGACAGATCAGAGACTGAAACACCTCCGCAGAGTCCAGAACCCTCTTCTCAGGAGACTCACACGGCATCTCTTTCAACTCCACTTGATTTAGACCACCAGGATTGGTCCAGGCTCGCCTCTTGCTGAAGTTACAGGACAGCCCCTTGAAAAGGAAAAGGGTGAACCTGAAGTCACATCCGACGGTGATATCAACAACCCACCGTCAGACTGCAGTGATGGAGAACTGGGTCCTCTCCACCTCCACTTGATTATAGATATCCAGGATTGTCCAGGATCACCTCCTCAGAGGTCGGTGGCACTATGAGAAAGCCGAAGGAAGAGGGATGGACCGGAGATCACATCTGAGGTGATACCAGCAGCACCGTCAGACTGCAGTGATGGAGAACTTGGCATCTCACTCAGCTCCACTTGACTGGACTACCAGGATTGTCCAGGATCACCTCCCTCGTGGTGGAGGATATATTCGAAAAACCGAGGAGGAGATGAACCTGAAGTCGCATCTAAGGTGATACCAGCAGCACACCGCAGACTGCAATGATGGAGAAACTTCTCAGTGATTCCAGATCCAACTCAGAGGATCAGAGGAATCCTCAAAGCCCCAGTAGAACAGTCTGTAAGTCCAGATATGGACCATCGTGGTTCATGCACTGAGAGAGGGAAGTTGAGGAGGAAGGTACAAGAAGAAGAGGAAGACGAAGACAGCTTCCCTCCCCCTCCTCCACCTGTCTTCTTTGAAGACATATAGAAGTCATGAAGAGGGTAAGAGAAGTCACTACTACTGAGAAGTCTGGCGCTTGCACACCAAACGCTCTGGACAGGATGATGCAGCCCCATCCAAATTTGCACAAGCGGTAGCATTGGCCGTAAGCAAAGGTCCTCGCTTCCAGCGTGGTGGTAAAGTTGTAGGCCCTCAGGACCAAAGGGCCCGGACACTGCACTTACCACCCTCACCACCACCCCGCCGTGTCCATATACCAGTACGTCGGTGAGTACCACTGAGCCTCACAAGGATGGAAGATGGGTACCTACAGAACACTCTCCAGTACTCATTCATTACTGACAGAAAATGACAAACAACAACAGACGTGAAACACATAATTATTCAATTCAATAATAGAAGGAAAATCCTCACAAAGTAAAAGGGGGAATAGATAATGCATTTCTTTTAGTCCTCTTTGATACAAACTAGCACTGACAGCACGTTGAATGCGTGATGACAAGTATATTCTTTCGGACATGTGATGCGCCTGCCGCGAGGCCTTTTAATTCCTGCCTATAGAGAAACGTGTCGTAAATATTTTCTGTTTTTAATCTCGCCTCTGCTGAAGGTGCCTGACCGGCTTCCTCAAACACGCTTTGAATGGAAGTCCTTGTTTAGGGTGAGGATCAGAGCGCGGCTGAGGACACCAGATTCACTTTGCGACCTCCGGATAACTTAAACAAAAGACTTCTGGTTTCTATAGTCTATACCATTTTTTTTGTTTCTTTGCTATTGTACGTTGGACATTTATGTTCCAGGTTAACATAAACATTTTTCTGTTGCTGAGTAAGCCAAATGTAGAGGACACGAGCGTTTGAACTGACAATGTCCTGTTTTTTCTTCATTGTGCCAGGCGGACAGAACGCTGACGTGAGAGCTTTTCTTTTTTGTTTGTTATGTAAAACTAAAGAAATTATCTACCTCAGTACTACCTTGTTTGTGCTTGATTTGTTTCGCCCTCAGGGTGTATATTTTTTCTGATTAATACATGAAGAATGCAGTAAAACTCATGAAATCCTGCAAGACTGTTTTGCGTTTTAGTCAGCAGGTGGCAGAAGGCATGTATCTAAAATGAAACTCCTGACTGTGAGGTCTTTTTTTTTTTTTTCCATCATGTGAGAGCTGTGGAACGCATCACAAGAGAATAAATATCTGTAAATATTGTTTTCTAATTACCAGAAGCAACTAATGAACTTTGATGACATGTTTTTGATATTCCAATTATATTAAAATGTTTGTCTGAAGGCTGTCTTGTCTGAGAATCCACCTCCCCTTTTTCAAGGACTTCCCAGAAACAAAAACCTACATGCAATATTTAACGGAATATGAGAATTTCCAGCAACAAATGGAGAAAAAAAAATCCTTGTGGGAAGCTTCAGTTTCATGCAAGCATCTCAAACACCTTCCTGAATAAATCAGTCCACTTGCTCACATGCACACACGTTATGTCTTAACGGAGCCATACCTCAGGGCAATACTGCATAGTATACTTGGGTGCCAAGAATCCGCACTACTATAACGTATTGATCCAGCCCTGGCCTTGGAGGAACAGCCAAGGAGCTAGGCGAGGTAGAGACCCAGCCAGAACCCGCCTGTGCTAAAGCTTCCACGTTGCCAGGCCTGGACTGAGTGGGCTCGCTTCAAGACTTTCCTCTCTCTCCTCTCTCTCTTCTCTTGCTCTAACGTTCCTTGCTCCACCTGAGGAAAAAGAGAGAGAGAGAGCCGAGAGGACGGGTTGCTGGTGGATGATGGAGGTGACCGTGACCCTGTCGTGTTTCCGCGGCGCTCGCCCCAGAGGGGGCGCCCGGCCCTCAAGGGCACAGCCGTGTCACACTGCCGTTGTCATGGAGAATGCCACATTACCCCGCCCCTAAGGGAGAGAGCCACGTCTAACGTTTAAAGAAAAAAAAAAGTCTGTGGAAAAAGAAACACACATGCTGGAGAGAAGCTCCTTCCTGCCTGAAGCATGATATCCAGTGTAAGTGACAAGTCTGGCATTATCCTTTTTTTTTTTTTAGCAGTGAAAGGTTGAATTTCACCGAGCGGCGATGTTCGTGATTTGGCAGACAAAAGAACGCTGGATTCATAATGCAGTATAACACGAATGGCTCTCTGTCATGGTACATTTATGATCCAGCACGTGACATCAGATGCTATCGGCACAGATGAACAAAAAGCAGACGTTAAACACAAAGAGTTCCGTTGATTACGGAGACGGGGCGGAGAGAGACCGCGACCAAACAGGGTGTTCAAAATCCTGGAGGACACTTCAGTCGCATGAGCACTCCTGGTTCAAACGAATGAATGAGGAGGCCGTGGTATGAATGCAAGACACTCATCAACATACACACCGGAGCAAACGTGGACTATTGTTTATATGACATGAACACAAACTGCGAGTGTTTGCAGGATATTATATAGGCATGGATGAACATGAATTTTGGATGTCCCCATTTGTACAGCGTGTACTCATTAACATCCCACTGCAACCACCGCCATGGCAACTTTTCTAACTTACCCCACCCACGCAACCAGCATCCACCTCAAACCTCTAAATGAAAAGAAACATGTACCACTTTAATCATAGACGGAACAATATCAGGAAAACACTGTTATATATTCAAAAAAAAGCAGCATTAGACAGCTCTATAGTAAAAACTGTTTTTAAATCATTTAAAAAATAAGCAACAAACTAAAAAAACTGATGTTTGCAGCAACAACCGGCTGAAAAGACATTGTTGATTAGATTAGGTTTCAACTTTATGTCACTGCACAAAGTACAATAACAGAGACAATGAAATGAATAGCGAATACACACTTAAGAATGTAGGATGTATAAATAACAGTGCAGATATAAAACAAATATGTTAACAAGATATAAATAAAGTGAAATGAATACACTAAGATATAACATATATAATATATATATATATATATAATATATATATATATATGATATATATACTATATTAGATATATATATATATATATATGTATATATATAGGGTTTGCAATTGCAGGTATAGCTGTAATTAGCGAAGACATACAGTATGAAGTATTATGAGCCAATGATATAGTGCAGGTGTGAATACAGTAATTAATTGGCAACATAATATAAAGAATAAACTAGATATGAATACACTATAGGTCAGATACGTACAGTATAGACCGCGAGCATATGAATTCACTATATACTAAAGTAGGAAACAGTATAAATAGTATTAAGCGGGTAGGAATCATTAGTGT